>NW_017670872.1:137265-276797 GCF_001879085.1 Nicotiana attenuata
AAAATGGCGGGGGACTGCATAGAGGCAGATCGTTNACGGGGGGGGGGGCTGAGCGAACAGCTGCGCCTTCTCAGCCTCGAGAACCACAACTTGGTCTCCCAGGTTCGAGGCATCCCGCTCGAGCTCGCCAATCCGCTCCTCGAGCCTTGCCTTCCGTAGTGTGGCCATCGCCCTCTCGGCTTCTCGCTCAGACCAGAGGACGCGGATAGTGTCTTCTAGCATCGCTGTCCTCGCCAAAACCGCCACTCGGGCTCCCTCGGCCCTCTCCAACTCGGCCACCTTCCTTTCTAGCTCAGCCACCTTCTCCGTCCACTCTGCACTTAGATTGGCAACTCTAGTGGCATTCTGCTCAAGCTCGACTCTCAAGGATAACACCTTCGCTTGAAGATCCTCGCATTCCGCCGTAACCCCTTTGCCCACCTCGAGCTCCTCGTCTTTGGCCTAAGCAGCCCCTCGAGCTCGCTACATCTGCAAATAGACCGCACCAGATCCTCGTCCTTCATCTCCAACTCCTCCTTGAGGGACCGAGTATTATTGCCCACCCTAAGCTGCGTGTATCTCACGGCAGCTATTGCGATACCGGCGATACTTTTTGGCTATTTCCAGGAAGACATCGGCCGCGTCTCAACCCGATGAGCATTTTTGATCTCCATCATGTAAGTCTAAGGAGGAAAGAAGGAAGAATCACCGAAAGCAAATGGCACAAAATAAAGAAAGTAGCGAAAGGAAACTCACCCTCAAGGCCATCCAAGCCACTCCATGTGACAAACCAGAATCACTGATCTCCCGAAGAGATCTGCTTTCGGCGGCGGAGCATAGAAGGTCATATTGGGGCACCAAGTCCACCGTGTCCTCCAACAGGTTAAATTCTGATGGAATTTTGAGCACACGGGAAGGGCCTTCTGCCCTCACATCGACCCTGTTAAAACCTTCTCAAACATCCTCATGTCCTCAGGATCGATATCAGAATCAGAGTCATAATCATCTACCACTACGCCATTCAACCTTTCATTAGCCGAAGAGGGGGTGCGGGCCTGCCGAGACGTCGATGGACTGCTCGGAACAATCACGGCGACCTCCGAAATCTATCCCCCTGCCACGACAGCATCTTCCATGCCCGAAATGGGCATCGCCTCCACACCTAGGCTGCCATCACTGCCAGCTTCACATACCGCCGAAACAGGGTCGCCCCTCAAGGGCGTTTCAACCAAAGTCGCCTCCTCTGACATTAACCTCCGCCTCTTTGACGGGGCCTCTTCGCCATCACCATGAGAAGGTTCGTCTGCCAAATGGACTTTGGGGACCGGAGTGTCCGACCAAAGAGCAGCCTCCAAACGAACAAGTTCGGACGCGGACGCGGTCCGCGAAACAGCCAGACTTTGAATGTCCTCATTCACAGCTACCCTTGGTATGGACCGGGCAGAAGAAGTCGGCTGACGGAAAGCAAAAATAGGAGCCCTCGCCCTTCTCGCTCCTCTCCGACCTGCCAATGAGAGAAATTCGACCAAACAAAGATATAAGATAAAGAAAAAGACGCAGCAAAGTATAAAGCAACTAAGGCCGAAACAAGCCGACTCACCAGCGGAAGGTTTGCGCCCAAACCTCTTGTGGAAAGGCGCCCATTCGCGAATCCCCATCGTGTGGGGCAGAATCGAGCTCACCCACTCGCGAATATTAGCAACTTGCGGAGGAGGTACTCTCTCGGCTGCGAAAACAAAAAACATTCGACGAAATCACTAAAGGGAGACGACCAACACCCATTTTCAAAACAAATATATATAATAAAAGGAAAGGAAGACCTACGAGCGAAATTCCACGCCTCAGGAAACCCTGTGGGGTTCGATACCACGTGCTCTATTCGAACATAGAAGAAGTTCTCCCTAAAGCGACGATTGGCCTTGTCATCCATCTTTACCACCAAATCCTTGGTTCCTCAGTGACGAAGGTGAATCATCGTGCCCCTATTTAAATGGGGGGCGAAGAGGTGAAGCATGTGTTGTAGAGAAATTCCCCGATCGGCTAGCTCTGCGTACTTGATAAGCACAAGGAAGAGCTTGTATACGTACGGAGAGAGTTGAGCCGGACATACCTCGTAGAAGTGGCAGAAGTCCACCGCCAAGGAAGGAAGGGGAAGCGTGTATCCAATGACAAATGGATATGCATAAAACGCGTAGTAGCCCGGGCGATGTATATGCACTATGTCACGACTCGCCGGAACTAGTTCAATGAGATCAGGGATTCTCTATTTGGTTTTGAACGTCATGAGCGCCGCGGCAGCCATAGTAGAAATAACAGGTTCAAATTCATCCTCGACTGGGCTCTTTAAGTCAGTCCTTGCCTTCCCTGGGCGAGGAACCACCTCTTCCACGGTTGGAAACTTCTCATCCTTTGTCGTAACTACATCCTCTTCATGTGGAGGCATATCAATTTCCGGCGCAAGGGCACCAGCAACTCTCTCTGGGTCAGAGTATGAACTAGCCATCTCTTCTTTGATTGCGAAAATCGGGAACGATAAAGGAAAAAGGTAGCGGCCACAAGAATTTTTAACAGAAAGGGAAATATGAGAAACTAAAGGAGAAGAAGAAAAGCTGCGAGAGTCTCTCTTGAGCGATTGGGAAGCGCAACATTCAAATGTAAGATTTTTCCCTATTTATATGGATATAAATACCCTGAGCAGGAGAACTAAACGCCGCTATTTTAAAAACGGAAAGGGCACGGGAAACGATGCAATGCATAGAAAACGTGCGCCATCATGATGCATGAGAAGTTTTAATGACATTCTGAACTGACGTGATGTTGATATCCAATTTTTTCCTATATATTTTTAAATATGTAAAATACTTTCAAAATAGCATATGTATGCATATATAAGCATGCCCAAGGTTTTTATTATTTTTTCCATAATTTTAAGGTTTTAAATTGATTTATTTTCTCCTTTTTTATCCATAAAATCCCCAATAATTATTTCCAAAATTATTGTTTTGATAATTCATCTATTGGGTTTCTATATTTATGCCAAAATATGGCTAGGGTAATTTTTATATATTTTTGCAATTACATTTAGTACTTTTAAAGTTAAATTGCACATAATTACAATATTAGCCTTTTTAAAATTTAATTATGTTTTATGTGCATAAAATTGGATCCTGTATTTTTAAATTGCTAATTATGTATTCTAAATCATTTTAGCATTTTTAAATTATTTTCAGAAATTACCTACTATTTTTTAGAAATTAAAAAAAAAGGGAAAACTAGCTATTTAAATAATAGCCCCATTTGTATTTCAATTATAACCGAATACACCCCTGGCCCAATTGAAACCCCGACCCAATTAACCCAACCCACTTTTATAACCCGCCCAGCTCGGAACCACTCTTGGCCGTTGATCTCAAGAGATCAACGGTCCAAAACAAACCTTCCTTTTTTACCTAACCTAACCCCCGAAACCCTAAGTCATTTTCACCAAACAGCCGCCCTGAAAACCCCTTTCCTCTCCAATTCTCTCTGAGACCTAGACCAAACCGTAGCCGCCGCCACCCAAACCAGCCCTAATCCCTTCGATCCTCACTCGATCCATGGATTCCCATGGCTGTTTGAGATGTATACTTGTCTCCTACGTATCCCAGTTACTCCTTTTTGTGATTTCATAGAAGGATCTCGAAGAGATCTAGTCCAGGTCTTGTTCAAAACTCTCCGAGAGTCTATCCATGGTCTTTCATGCCATTTTCCGACCATCCATGGTTGTTCGAGTAAGGTCCATGACTTTCCGGCTAAAACCGGTAATGTTCTAAGGTTTTCTCATCTTCTCTGGGTTCTCTGAAACCCTAACTCTTAAGATTTTCCACTTTCCTTTAGATCTGTCTTAGATCTAGGTATATCCATGAGTTTTTAACCGATTTTTCTTCATCTCTACTATTTTTCTGAAAACCCTAGTTTCACTATTGTTCGAATCTTCTCAGATCTTTATTGATCTGTAGTTATTCGAGTATCATTGGGTGTTTTCCTTTAAAATCTCTTTGTCTGATTAATTGTTTCGACTTCGTTTACTCCTTTTGAAATTAGGGTTCATATCAGACTTTTCTTCAAAGATTTTTCTAACTTTTCAGTGTTTAAGCTAAGTATTCTTCACTATCTTGAATGATTCTCTTATATATGTGTGAATTCTGGATGCTTCTGTCTGTTGCACTGATTTTTTCTTTCTCATGTTCTCCGTTATTTGTTTATTTTTTATGTCAACCCAATGTATTAACTGGTTCTATTTGGGGTTTGAACAATCTTCCCTATTAAAAAAATCAGTATTCTTCTAGATCTTTGCGTGATTAATTTCTATTAGGGTTTTGAGCAATCTTTCTTGTTAAAATCAGTATTCTCTAAGATTTTTTACTGATTCAATGATTGTCCTGTTAAAATCAGTGTGTGCTGGGATTTTACTTGTTTCCTTATTTATGACCCTGATTGGTTATACTTGCCTTAGTTAGTTATCAGTAATTTGGCGATCTTACTGACTCCCTATATGGTATGGTTTTGATTTTATTATCTTAACTGAACCCTGTTATGACAGTTAATTGACTATTCCCCAATTAAAGGGGCCTTTCCCGGACTTCTCTATAGAAATTGATTCTGTGATTGGTTGATTGATCCTTAATTGATTGAACTCTGATTCTCTTTACCTTATTAGTTCTACTCCTAAAGTGCTATATATACACTCTTGTTTTACCTCTCAAGACACGAACATAGTTCAGAATACACACATATATACACTCAAACTCTCTCTTCTTTCTCTACTATTTGTGCTACTGCTTGTCTAGCAGGCTGAAAGCCAAGGCTAGTCTGTGGAACTCTACTCGCTTTACTTTTCTGCACTTTGCTTCCTTAACTGGTATGTTCCTAGTTCAATTCTGAAGCTCAACTCTATGTGCTCCATTGTTTGCCAATCCCTGTCTCTTTCTGCACTGACTTATTGGCCCATATTGTTTAATTGCACTTCTTGTTAACTGCTTTACTCAGCATGCTTAAGTTCTGCCCTCTCTTGTTCAAATGCAATCAGCATGTCTACTTGAGTTCCTGTTTATGTCCCTCAACTAGTATGTTTCCTAATGTACTTGATTAACACTAAGTCATGACTAATTATGTGTAATAGAGCCCTGCATGACTACTCCCATTCCCTGTCCCTATGTCTTACTATTATTCTAATTTTAAGCATGATTCCCTTGTTAACTCTTTGAAGTAATTGTTTGTGTTCTAAAGGCCAATCAGTCCCTACGTGTTCTTTGTACTTGCTGGTCTATATGCATCTCTGCTCAGCCATGTTTATGTGTTTCTGATTTGGGTCTTCTATGTCCCCAACCCCTTACTTCCCTGCCTGTGAATGTTGGAATGATACTATTCTTTGAACTTGTTCTGTGTGTGTGCTGGCTTGTTCCAAGTTGTTGTTGCTCCTATCCCCTTCTCCTTTCCAAACTGTTCTTCCCTAAGCAACTCTTCTGTTAAACTTATTTCAGACATACTGGTTCAAAACTGTTTTTCCAACTCAACTCTTTTAAATCTATGTCAAGCACTCTCACATATACTCTTAGCCACTAGGTTCTGCCCCCTTTTGTGTGAGCCTTGCCTTGGGACCCTTGAGCTCCCTCTGAACTTGGACACATAAAAGCTGGCCTTTCCATACTGCATTTACTCTGTCTTGGTTATACAATCTGGGTGTGAGCACTGCCCGGGATCTCTTGAGGTCCTTAGGGAACTCTGACACACCTAGATGTGAGGAAAAGTTGTGAAACAATCTTGGCACTTGAGATGATTTATTACATATCTCAGGGAGGAAGTCCTAATCATGCTCCCTATAGTGTAACTTCTTATTTTCATTTCTACTTATGTAATTCATTTCAATGTTGGTCTGTAATAACCTATTGTAAACGAGTATTGGGTTGGCTAGTGGAAAGGGATGGGGTAAATATGCATGCTATAGTTGTTGAGGGTATAAAACAGGTTATTAGGGTTATATTCCCAATTCTGCAATAGAAACCATGTTTAAAGTTCATACATGCATTAGAAGTCATGCTCTTAGGACCCATGTTTTCTTGCTTCAGCATCTCATCCATCACTAATCCATGTTTTATGTCTATCACTTAGAAATCCTGCTCCTAGGACAATAACAACATTGGCATAAAAGTTGTTACTCTCGTACTTTCAGAAGTCACATTTCAATAATTCTGCAACTCTTGTGCGCATTTAGAAATCATGCCTTAGGGATTCTCTTTTTTATAAACAATCCTGCCATTTGCATGTGCATATTAGATATCATGTTCTAGGATCTTGTTTGCACTTTGTTTAAGACGCCTTGTTAATTACTGATTCATGAAAAGGTAAATAAAAAAAATCTCATATTGTGGTGTTTTTCTGAATAAAGCTGGTAATAATCTCTGCACTCGTATCAACTAGAACAACATGCTCTTAGGGTAAAATAATTTCCACACTTTTTTAATAATTCTGCATAACTGCTGTACATTATTTTACGCGTAGACAGGCCTTAGGTAATCAACTTTAAATAAAACCAGAATCATCTGTGTGATTAGTGTCTAATTATCAACTGTTAAAATCAGTAGGCAAGCCTGATTCAGACTTCTTTTCTGAGTCATGCGATAAATCTGGTTCTATTGTTATCACTTAAATACCTTGTTAGGATCTGAATGTGGACCTTACCTGTGTATGAGTCGTGTTGTCTGTGTGCATTACTTGTGGAGGTATATCTGAGCCTTCTATCTGTTTTCTGTGTTTTCCCCCTAAATGCAGTCCTATGTGTTCTTGTTTGTCGCCTAGTATTTTGCCTTTAAACCTGAGGGTCTACCTAGAACCCCCTTTTATAGGATATGAGTCCTAAATTCCTCCGGGACTGATAGGAAGGGACGGGTAACAGCATGCAATAGGGGTCGAGACCAACCTTCGCTTTAATTACCTTCACGGAGCGGGAACGGGTAGATATGGATATGATGACCGGTGCACTAATGCCACGCGTAGCCCCTTTCTAAGGAGTGACTACCGGGCATTATACTGATGTGATCCTATATGTTAACTGACCTAGGACACCCCTTTATATTCACAAACACGCTTAGATTGTACTTCTTTTCAAAATCTTGTCTTTTTTCATTAACTGTTTTTTGTGTGTTTAAACTTAAATCCCCTACTATTTGAGACATACTTGTTTATTTTCTAATTGTATAAATTCACAAAAACCTGTCTGGCCGGGAACCACACTAGTGGATCCTGAGGGGTGCCTAACACCTTCCCCTTAGGATAATTTCAAGCCCTTACCCTATCTCTGGTTATCAAACGTAGTTATAGATGAACCTTATAGGTGCCCTAACGCACCTTAAATCGGTAGGTGGCGACTCTTCAAAAATGCAAACCCCTTTCCCAAAAGGAACGAGTTGTCTCAACCAAAACGTCACGAACCCGATTTCGCGAGAAAAAGGGGGCGCGACAGCATGGCGACTCTGCTGGGGATATTTAGGCTTTTACCATTTCATACCGTTTTTGTGAATTTGTACCCTCCTTATGTGCAATTATTTGTTTAATTCCTTTAAGCGTTTAATTTCTTCTTCAAAAGCAAAACTGACGTATCCTTCTTGTTTCCTTCCTTTACCGCTGCTTTAATTTATAAAACTGTTGTATTTATCGCTTTCTTAACGTGCAAATACATGTCAACATGCTTCTAATTATTGCATAATCATGCTCAACATCATACTCCACTCGCGCCAAACAAATACTATAGCAACGCTTGATGAGTGGTTGCGCCCTTCCTATATCATTAACCCCCTAAATTCGGAAAGGCTTATTTGCGGTAAAACTAGTCGATCAGCGGTGCGGTCGTCAGTTCCGTGCCTTCCCCCTTGAGTTGTCCGCTCAAGGGTACCAGTCTAAAACCCCATAGAAACCTTACTCTGTTTAAATTGTTGCATTGTTGCAAATACTTTTTGTAATCCTCACTGACTTGATTACCTTTTGTTTTATTGCTTCTTTCTTTTTATTATTCCCCTCCCCAAAGGCTAGTTCGTGCACTCTGCATCATCATCTTATTTCACAAGATCCAAGGGCCCTCCACCCACTCCTCCTCTTAGTCCCGCTAAAGGCAAGAACAAAGGCAAAATGGAAGATTTAAACAACATCAGGAAGGAGAACACAGCTGAACGGGTAG
This sequence comes from Nicotiana attenuata, assembly GCF_001879085.1. Classification (NCBI taxonomy): domain Eukaryota; kingdom Viridiplantae; phylum Streptophyta; class Magnoliopsida; order Solanales; family Solanaceae; genus Nicotiana; species Nicotiana attenuata. Next base: position 145,457 of record NW_017670872.1, read on the forward strand.
AGGCTACTGATGGTCAGGGTATTCGGGTTCCTAACGAGAATGTGTCACAGCTTGAACAGAAACTGTTGAAATTCCAGGAAGAGCTCGATCAGGTTCGAAATCTGGCAAACCTGTCATTTTCCCTCAACACCCCAGACATCAACTTCCCCAACACTCAAAACCCTACACCTCCTCAAAATATCCCAAAACAGCAGAATCATCCCGCACCTCACCATCATGCTGCTCCACTAAAGAACCAATGTAACACCTACCTTACCCCAAACAACACTCCGCCACTCATCCCAGAACCTCAGAACTCCACAAATGACCATTTCCACACCCATACACCAGGCCACCATAACAATCCTATCTACGTGGAGACCATGCCACACTCCACCCAACCCATCTCATACACACCTGAGTCTGATGAAAAGAATCTGCTTATCAGAAACTTGGCCGAGGAACTTAAGAAATTGACCAGCCGGATTCAGGGCGTCGAGGAAGCAAAGGAATCGAGGGGCTGAACTATGAGGACCTTTGCATACAGCCTGATGTCAAACTGTCTGAGGGGTACAAACCTCCTAAGTTTAAAATGTTTGATGGCACGGGTGATCCAAAGGTCCATCTGAGGACCTATTGCGACAAGCTGGTTGGAGTAGGAAAGGATGAAAGGATCCGCATGAAGCTGTTCATGAGGAGTTTGAAAGGAGATGCATTGTCTTGGTACATCACCCAAGATCCCAAGAAGTGGTCAAGCTGGGTGAGCATGGCATCTGACTTTATGGACAGATTCAGATTTAATACAGAGAACGCACCAGACGTGTTCTATATCCAGAATTTGAAGAAGAAGCCCACAGAGACATTTCGCGAGTATGCTACTCGCTGGAGGTCCGAAGCTGCTAAGGTCAGATCCGCCTTATAAGAGGAGCAAATGAACAAGTTCTTTGTCCGGGCTCAGGACCCGCAGTATTATGAACGACTGATGATGATTGAGAACCATAAGTTCTCTGACATTATCAAATTAGGTGAAAGAATTGAAGAAGGTATTAAAAGTGGTACGGTTACAAATTTCGAAGCCTTGCAAGCTACAAATAAGGCTTTACAGTCCGGTGGTGTGTCCAAGAAAAGGGACGTAGGGGCCGTGATGGTTGCACAAAGGCCAAGTCTCCCTTCAAGTCCAACTTATCCAACACCTNTTCAAATACTAAGAAAATTCAACAGAAGTTAGAACCAACATCGTCTGAGTCCGGGATCTGAATATCATCTTCTCGATCGAAATAATCTGACCAGTCTAAAGGTGCATATTTCTGTGAAGATGTCCTGCAGCAATAATTAAGACAATTTTTCAGTCAAAAATATGTGATTAATAAAAAACAATAAATTTCGTGGACAAAAAAAAAAAATCTACACTTCTACCATTCTGGTGTTTAATTGCAACAAAGACACCTTTGTCTAACCTAAAGCTCCTAAAAGAGCTCCCCGATTACTAATATGCTGGCATCAAGTAGAAGTTTTTAATTTTATTAAGTACAATATAAATTTCACTAAACTGTACTTGAGAAGTGCATATATATTAACAGAAAAAAGTATTGAGTCTGTTCCTAACATTGTAGGGAATAGGAAAGTTCCAGAAAAGAATTATCATTGTTTCCAATAGTCACATTACATTACACCAGGAATTTAACAATTTGTAAACATCTAGAGCAAAAATTAGCTAGAATCTCGTCTTCAAAACACCTGCAGTACAGCAGTAAGTACCTTGGCGATTCTAGGTCCCTCATATAAGTGTTGTCAAAGGAAAAAAAGCTTTAAAAAGCACTCTAGATCTCTTGGCGATTCTAGGCCCGTCTAGATCTGTTGGGGCTTTAATGCAAAGTGCAATTAAAGTGTGGGATTTAGTAAAAAAAATGTGCAATGACGAAAAATAAAAATATATTTTTAATGCAAGAAAAAAGTTACAAATTCATTCATAGTGTTTTCATTAACAATTATTATATCTCTTTGCTGATTATATTTTTATTTTTTATTAATGCTTTATTGTTTATATTTTTATTTTATCTCACTATGGGGTTACACCCAGGATCTGCGCTCAGCCCATTCTTATTTACCCGGTGATGGAAGCAATGACACACCATATTCAAGGGGGAGGTGCCATGGTGTATGTTATTCGCTGATGACATAGTTCTGATTAACGAGACGCGAAGCGACGTTAACCAGAAACTGGAGGTTTGGAGACAGGCCCTTGAGTCTAAGGGTTTCAAGTTGAGCAAGACGAAGACGGAATATCTTGAGTGCAAGTTCAATGCCGAGTCGAGGGAAGCAGGCATGGACGTGAGGCTTGGATCACAGGTCATTCCCAAGAGAGGCAATTTCAAGTACCTTGGGTCAGTTATCCAGGGGATAGGGAGATCGACGAGGATGTTACACACCGTATAGGGGTGGGGTGGATGAAATGGAGGTTAGCATCTGGAGTCCTGTGCGACAAGAAAGTGCCATCGCTTCTCGAAGGTATGTTTTATAGAGCGGTGGTTAGACCGGCCATGTTGTATGGGGCTGAGTGTTGGCCAATTAAGAACTCACATATCCAGAAGATGAAAGTAGCAGAAATGAGGATATTGAGGTGGATGTGCGGGCACACTAGGATAGATAAGATTAGGAATGAAAATATTCGGGAGAAGGTGGGTGTGGCTCCCATGGATGACAAGATGCGGGAAGCGAGGCTCAAATGGTTCGGGCACATGAAAAGAAGCCCAGATGCCCCGGTAAGGAGGTGCGAGCGGTTGGCGTTGGTGGGTACGGGGAGAGGTAGAGGGCGGCCTAAGAATTACTGGGGAGACGTGCTCGGGCAGGATATGGCGAGGCTTCATATCTCCGAGGACATGGCCCTCGATAGGAAGCTATGGAGGTCGAACATTAAGGTTGTAGGTTAGAAGGTAGTTGAGCATATTTCTAACTCGTACCAGTGTGAGACTAGGCTGATAGGATTTTGTCTTAGACTGCTAGTGGTCAATGTTGTGTTCACACTCCTCTTCCATTTACATAGTGTCGGGCCTTATTTACGGGTTATTATTTTTGCTTTCCATCTATTTATTGGTTCTTGTGATGTTGTTATTTCTATGGTTTTTGTTGATGGTACTGATATATTGTCTCTTTTCGTCTTCTTGAGCCGAGGGCCAATCGGAAACAACCTCTGTACCCCCTCGGGGTAGAGGTAAAGTATGCGTACACACACTATTTTCCCCGAACCCCACTTGTGGGATTTTACTGGGTCGTTGTTGTATTAATGCTTGATTCAACATAGGACACGTGGCCTATAAGGCGTACACATTAATGCCTTGCCTACACTGAAGCGCAGTTTACGCGAGGCGAAGCGCCCTTCTTGAGCTTTTTTGAGCTTCAGGGCTTAAGCGCGTCTTAAATGAGCCTTTGAAATCGGACACTTGCTGAACAGATTCTAATCTCTTTTCAGCGAAATTTGTGTGATGAAAGCTTCCTGAAGGGAAATCCATTCAAACATGCTGCTCTAGTAGGTGCCTTAGTTATGCACTCTATCTTCCATGGCCGTTCTATATTTTATGTTATCCCCTCTACTTAAACTTTTATTGCAGGACTCACTGTAAATTTTCTCATCTCTACTTGCTTTACATTTTATATTACCAGGGATCTTCGATACTTCATTCACTTCTCCGATCATACTAAGTAGTTCAGCCACTCTATCAACCTCCCAGTCAATCATCCTTGCAGTCTGCAACCGCTTCCTCCTAATTCAGCACTAGTTGGGTACATATGTAAGAGAGGTGAGCTTCAAAGGTTGCTGATTAACTCAACCATCTTGCCACATTCTTATCTTCCTTCCATCACCTACTTGTAGTTGACCTTTTGTTGAAAATCTCCTCAAAAGACTACTTAGATGCTTCCATAGACCCACCCCACTGCCAGAGCAGGTTCCGGTACTCCAAAAACCATAGATTCCATATTTTATCATATTTTGATCTCTTTCCACAAAGTCTAGTTGCTCATTCAAACCTCTATAGCCATTTTAAGGGTAGACTTCAGGTAATTTCAGATATTTTACTCCCAAGCCTAAACACCTCTTAGGTGTTATTATTCTGTACCATTTTATACTACTGGACATCTTATTTTAGTTGCTTTTGCATAAGAAGTACGTCATTAACTTGTTCGGTTGTTTGACAATTTTTTTGGGGAATGTGGTGCAGTGACATATAGATAGTGGAGCATCAAGAAGTTTTTAACACTAGAACAACTTAGCAGTTCTCTTTCGTAATAAAAAAGAAAATTAGTAGTTTTCTTATGCAAATTAAACTCGCGCTATCTATGGACAATGGAGTGGAGTGACTATTCTTAATAATCACTTTCCTATCTCCTCCCTTTTGGCATTGGTCTACTATGGGCTGACTTGGCTGAGCATTGTTATTAAAAATGTGTTGCTTCACATTAGTCAAGTATAGACCTCAACTCTGCTATAGCATATATGTTACTATCATAAGTCACTGTGCTGTCAAAAAGCACTTGAGCTCCATCATTTCCATCCTACCGTCCTCACATAAGATGCAAATAGTCGGCTACTCACCTTCCAACAACAAGGAAGGGAGCCTTATAAAAGGGATAAATTGTAGCTCCACCTGTTTCGCCCACCTCTCAAAAATGAAGGAGACACTTCTGAGTAGGGGTGGGCGTTCAGTACTTCCGTACGGTATTTATGAATTACGGTTCGGTACTTCGGTATTCGGTATATCAATTGTGCATATCAAAGTAGTTCGGTACGGTTCGGTATTTTCTTGTTTGGTTCGGTACAATTCGGTACGGTTTCGGTATCGCACCGTCCGTCCGTCCCTATTAATGATGCAGTTATAACTTATAAGTTATAACACTCCCACAATCCCACTCTCACTCTGTGACAGAACACTTAACTTGCACATAACAATGAAGAACTCCCACTGTTAGTCATGGAAACAGAACTACTACTCAATGTTAATTTACTTACCGTACCAATGTTAATTATACGTTTTCCGATTATCCTAGAAAATATATAAAACTTAGAACTACTATATGCACTTATGCATAAAGCATAGAAAACATAAAACTACTATATGCAGAAACCATATAACTCCCACTTAAATAAACAATTTAATGAACAAGACCAATTAAAAACAAATAAAACACTTGGTACGGTATTCTTAATTCATTTAGAAGTTCTGGCCCAATAAAAAGATCTGCCTGCTCTGGCCAATGCAAATAATGGTGTAAGAAAATATTTAATTTGAAAAACGATAGAGGAAAAAGAGTATTTTGAAGACAGATTCTTTTTTCAGATATGTCAAACAAAAATAGAGGTAAATCTTATAACTTATAGAAACAATGGACGAACTGGTCAAAATTATTGACAGTGTTTACCAACATTGAGTAATACAGAAAGCACCACTGAATAATACAACCCCTCAGATTTTACATGTGCCCATTCTTCGAGTCATTGATACATGCTACACGGCGAGAGGTTCTTAGCCTACTATCATTTTACATCCTGCAATTTTATGCTTTACTTGAAATAGACTCAAATAATTTTTTATCCACCAAAGATAAAATTTGAACACTTAAGAGTCCCTCTTGAGTCTTGTCACCGGACTGCACCACATCTTCAATAGTTAGAATAAGAAAAAATTTATCCAAAGATTTAGGATCTCCAAGTCACGAAAGTGGAGAAGATTCTAATGAACACAAAAAATGTGTAGTGCAAAATAAAACCGAGATCCAAGAGACAAAATAGAATGAACATAAAGAAGATTCTTACACCATTATATTTATATGCGTTGGCCAGAGCAGGCAGATCTTTGAAATTTTGAAAGAAGTCTAGGTTAGAAAATAGAAAGGAAAAGGGGTTTTTTGAGCAGATAGCGAGATACTGCCCCGTAGCTGCCTGTAAAAGCAAACCGCACCGTTAACCACTAATAACATGTATTTAATTTTAAATCACTGTTTAAAATGTCTTTAGTCTTTAGCCACTGCTTTAATAAACTTTACCTGTCCGGACGAAAACACCCTTGTGCTCATAAAAGTTCTGGACCAAGTGTCCTTAAACTTGCAACTCTAAGTTCAGGACTTTAGGACTACATGTCCTTAACTTTTGAACTTGGAACTCGAAGTTGTTCAGAACCACATATCCTTAAGTTCTGTGCTTGTAACTCTAAGTTAAGGACTAACTTGTCCTTAACTTTTGAACTTGTAAGTCTAAGTTGAGGACCTATTGTCCTTAACTTTTGAGCTTGTTAGTCTAACCAAGTGTCATTAACTTTTGAACTTGTAACTGTAAGTTCAGGACCAAGTGTCCTTAACTTTTGAGCTTGTTAGTCTAAGTTCAAGACCTATTGTCCTTAACTTTTGAGCTTGTTAGTCTAAGTTCAGGACCTATTGTCCTTAACTTTTGGGCTTCTTAGCCTAAGTTCAGGACCTATTGTCCTTAACTTTTGAGCTTGTTAGTCTAAGTTCAGAACTTCATGACCTATTGTCCTTAACTTTTGAACTTGTAACTGTAAGATCAGAACCTATTGTCCAACTTTTGAGCTTGTTAGTCTAAGTTCAGGATCAATTGTCCTTAGCTTTTGAACTTGTAATTCTAAGTTCAGGACCAAGTGTCCTTAACTTTTGAACTTGGAACTCGAAGTTCAAGACCAAGTGTCCTTAAATTATGAGCTTGTTACTGTAAGTTCAGGACTAGCTGTCCTTAATTTATGAGATTGTAAGTCTACGTTAAGGACTACCTGTCCTTAGTTTTTGAGCTTGTAACTCTAAGTTTAGGACTATATGTTCTTAACTTTTGAACTTGTAACTCTAAATTCAGGACTACACTGTGACTTAAGTGTAAAACAGCTTCCTTTGATATCTAATTCAGAAGATTATAAAGCAAATTATATACACTAAAAAATCAAGATTTGGTCAAATATCCACCAGGAAAAAATATGTCTTTCTTAATATGCCTTCTTAATCTTTTATTAAATATTATGGTAGCATATCGTGTTGATGTGTCAATTCGTAACATCTCCTTTTCCAATCCAAGCTTGGGGAATCTATTAGTGCTTTGACTGCAGAGTATTTATGTCGACTTGTTGAAACCTCCTGCCGAGCTGGAGAAGAGATGGAAGAAAGGGTAACACTGCCTTTTCATATTAATTTTAATAGACTAGTGGCTACTTTTGCTCAGCAATAAAATGCTGGATAAAAAGTAAATACCACTTTAAAAAGTGGCTATGTTTTGGGTGTAGGCTTAGGCTTATTGGGCTGAAAAATAAAAATAATGTTGGGCTTGGACTAAAACATTTCCGAAATATCGAAATGTCAAAAATTCAATACCGTATACCGTACCGAATTACCGAAATACCATAATTTCTGTATCGAAATACCAAAAAAATTGAAACCGAAATGCCAAATTAATTCGGTTCGGTTCGGTTCGGAATTCGGTTTTTTCGATTTTATGTCCACCCCTAGTTCTGAGGTGAAAAATACTACTCCCTCTGTTCCAATTTAAGTGGCATTCTTTTCTTTTTAGTCAGTTCCAAAAAGAATGACACATTTCTATGTTTAGTAACAGTTTAGCTCTAAACTTTCCATTTCATCATTTATGAGATGATTTATAGCCACAGAAATTTCTTTGGCTTGTTTTGAACCACACGTTTCAAAAGTTTTTCTTCCTTTCTTAAACTTTGTGCCCCGTCATACACCAACACATAAATTGGGGTGGAGGAGTATCAAATTTCCTATACTAAAGGCCAAATCTCTAATCAAAAATGCAGTTAACATCCCCTTCCCACCGCAATTGTTCACACCATTCACCAAAAACATGATATCTACATCTCCAGCAACTTTTTTACTTACCAATATTTCCTTTGATATAAATAACTAAATATGTGTGGAGCCACTGTAAGCTTTTATAGGCTTTTCAATTGTAAAACAATATCAGATCATATTTTCTTAAAACTTTGACATTTAGAAGAACTACAATTATGGGTCAAAGGAAGTAAAAGTTGAAACTCCTTCTACAAGGTGCAAAATGAAACACCAAGTACTTTTTTCAGCTTAAGGTCCTCAAATTAGCACTTCTCGTTCTTGCTTCTGCTCGTCATTCCATCTGACAAGATTCCCTATCGAATTTATTTGGAATTTGACGAATTTTCACATCAGCTTTCCATCCAACAGAAGAAATTCTTCAGATAGTTATGGTAAAAAAATAAAGGGGCAGTCCGGCTCCCGCTATCCGCGGGTCCGGGGATCTACATCTATTTAACAATGATACTTAGGACTGACAATCTAATTCTCACACCTCAAACCTATTTGACATGTTTATCCTAATATCCCCACTAAAACTAAAGTCTTCCTAACAAAGAGGCCTTAAACCCATTAGTGTATGGCATTATTCAGTTGTTTGTCCAGTTATAGCAATCCCAACTAGGTACCTCAAGAAAACATAATGGGTACATCAATAACAATTGACCGGATGTTCCAACAATTAAAATGATCTCATTGGTTTACCACGATCCCTTATTTCCAAATTTATACTCTCCCTTGATAAGTATTTCTCCCCAGTAAAAACTAATCCACATTTACAGAACCAAAGGTAGCAAAAAGAGATCATCATAACAGCTTCTGTACTAAAGAAAGACTAGTAATAAAAACTCCATAAATGTACAGAGCATTATCAGTACTTTTAAAATGCCAATCACACATTTCAAATAATTTTATTCCAAAATTTTGTATTACACAAACATAGGAAAAAAACAAACACCAAAAAGTTTAATTTTTTTTTTTTGAAAAAATGGACAACGATGATGAGCTTCTAATTGGGAAGGCGAGCAGGGATAGAATAAAAGGCAGAATGGACATTATGGGTTTCTTCTAAGCCTTCTTCCGAAAGTGATGTAAGGTTTGATGAATCCATATTTGATGATCACTCGAGAGAATGTGTGAACGTCTGCAGGCACTCTGCTATTTCAAGATTGTGAATATTTGAGGTTTATTATTTGTCTTCTTGTGATTTGATGCTTACCATGATTCTCATACGTATCGAATAAATTTTGCTTTTTCTGTTTTGAAGCCTTTGGGCCCACTAGTAAGCCCACTAAAAAGGAAAAGAAAAGAAAAAAGAAGAGGACAGAGTATTTATTCTAACATGCTTGTTGTTTTGAAATAAAAACTAGTTAAAGGTGGTTGGTTTGTTGGTTTGCAATGGCGAGTCACGCAAACAATCCAAGATCCCTCTGAAGTAAAAGCGTCTTCTCAACAAATGGAATAAGCACCACTGTTGTTGATCCAAGGTCACGAAAAGGCAAGTAGGCAAATTGGCGGTGAAAAATAAAAAATGAAGGTAAATATGGGGTTGACTTTACCAGATTTGAGCAATAGGACGTGGCCTGCTCGGGATGATTTGATGCTGGGGAATTTGATCTAGTATTGAGAGCCATAGTAGCCATTGTCGCGGCAGAAGAGAAACCAAAAAATTGGCGCCAAATCAGAAACTTTCCCTATTAGATGGGAGTCTCGGTAGCCGGTCTTGCTATCTTTTCTGCCTTTCGAGTTATTTTAGTGTGTCATCCGAATGTTTTTACTTTACTCTCTTGCACTCTGATGTAAACCCTTCTAATTTTTTTTAAAAAAAATATTCAAATAAATGAAATCAATATTTCAACATCCATGAATGTCTCTTTTCTTAATCTTGTCACCTTTTCTTATTCTCTTTTCAGTTAATTTAATGCAGATTTTAATAACATGATATGCTTGCGGACTTCATGCCTAGATCCTACACCGCTGCCAGACTTCGAAATAATGAATCAAGAAGCCAAATGTGTTGGAGATAAGGCTTGTAAGAAAGAAAAACAAAGAATTGGAATGAAGTTGAGATTCCCTCTCTACGTATCATTGTTGAAGCCGAGATCGAGGATAAAGAATGGGTCAAAACTCATTTGGAACAATTGAATATGATTGATGAAAAGTGATTGGATGCAGTTTGCCACAGGCAGTTGTACGAACAAAGAATGGCCTGTGCAAACAACAAGAAAGTGCGACCCAGGAAGGTTGAAGGGAGGCAACTCGTTCTGAAACGCATCCTCCTGCATCATAAAGAAGCTAAAGGAAAGTTTTCTCCTAATTGGAAAGGTCTGTGCATTCCAATAAGAGTGTTGCCAGAAGGGAGCATTGTATTTGAGAGACATCGAAGGAAATATCCCCGATATAACTGTCCATGCAGATGCAGTCAAAAGGTACTATTTTTGACTCATTACTTGGTGTTAACGTTGTCTAATTGGGATAACGAAGGCCTTTTTTTTCTCGCTACCCAAACATCATTAACCCTTTTGCAAACCCTTTGAGCCAGTTCCCTCTCTTTGATTACCTTCTATGGAACCTGAAAGTTATTATTAAAAAAAATAAAAAAAAATAAAAAAAGAAAGAAAAAAGAAGAAAAAAAAAGAATCAAAAGAAAACAAAAAAGAAGAAAACAAAACAAAAATCAAAACAAGTAAAGTTCATTGAACTACGTCCGACCTGATTCCGAAAGGATACGTAGGCAGCCTCACTCTGTGGTTTGGTCACACCAAAAAAAATCCACATTTCCCCAGTATTCAAAGAAAATGGGGCATGATTTTATTTTATTTTTGATGGTTGTTCCATCAAAATGGTTCCAAAAGTTGTAATTCAGTTGAATAGCTCCTTTTACCTTTCCCTGCTAAGACCTTCTGATCAACTTTCGAGAATGCTAAGTTAGTATACAATGGGTGATGCCTCAACCATTGTAAAGAGAGAAAAATAAATGAGAGAGTCTTATTGGTGAAAACCCTCACGGGCACTATAAGGCAATGGTGAGTTGAGAGAAAGGCAAATGAGAGAGGTCAATTGGTGAAAACCCACAAAGGGCATCGTTGATCGATTTTAGGTCTTCTTATATCCTGGCACAAGCATGGTTAAGACAAAGAACTCAGTTTCAAAGTGAAGTTTACAACAGATATTGAGAATTAGACGGTTCAAACGGATCGGGCATCCGGTCCAATGCGCATGTCATGTTCATTGAAGTCAGCATATTCCTCCAAATAAGCCCTTTCTTATTTTTCCCCCTGAAAGGGACACATCTTGATTAAGTTGTAATACCTATTAGTTCACCTTCTTGTTTTCTTTCGCATTACTTTTTTTTCCCTTTCAGTCTAATTTTGTCAAAGCAAATCAAATAAAAGGCCGCAAAATTGGTTACAGTTTCCCCGTTATATAAAGCAAAGATTGCTGGGCATAAATCGTATGGGCAAAGGCATAGAGCCATCTGTGATTTTTCCCTGGTGAGCAAAAGGCTTGAAGGACTGAACAATGTTTCAAGGTTCAACAAAAGTTACTCAGTTAAAAATTATTTTGGGAGCAAGGTTGTTTGCATCATAAACACAAATGGTGATAGGCGCAAAATATTCAGGTTTTGATGTTGAGAAAGAAGGTCTCCAGAAAGTAAAGACAGAATCTCCCAGCAATTTGTACGACCATCGACGGAGTCGGTTTTTCTAACAAGCATAGTGGACTCGAGGTTAAATCACCCAAGAAATCAAGGCCACAAACTGACCACCATTTTAAAACTAACGAATCTTTCTTTGTTCAGAACAGGAACATAACAATTTTAGGAAACAATTAGTGGAAGGACGAACATCACCAAGCGAAGTTATCAAAACCTTGATTTCCTTCAAATATACGTGTAATCATGTTATTTTTAGTTTCATTATAGGGAATACCCTATCCTCACCTCAGGGTACTGCATCCCCGGTTGAATTACTTATTGCCAACATAGGGTAAGACATTCTCTAGTAGCATTTCAAAGCGCCACGAGCCTCATTTTATTGCAAACATAGGGTACGACATTCCCAAGTAGCATCTCAGAGCGCCACGAGCCTCCTCTTATCACCAACACAGGGTACTACATCCCCTGGCTGCATTACTTTCTCCCTATATAGGGTATGACATTCCCTAGTAGCATCTTAGAGCGCCACAAGCGTCATTTTATTGCCAACATAGGGCACGACATTCCCTAGTAGCATCTCAGAACGCTGCAAGCCTTATTTTATTGCCAACACTACATCCCTTGGTTGTATTTCTCATTGCTAACATAGGGTATAACATTCCCTAGTAGAATCTCAGTGAGCCATGAGCCTCAACTTATTGCCAACACAGGGTACTATATCCCATGGCTGCATTATTTTTTGCCAACACATGGTACGACATTCCCTAGTAGCATCTCAAAGTGCCACTAGCCTCATCTTATTGCCAACACAGGGTACTACATCCCCTGGCTGCATTACTTTTTGACAACATAGGGTACGATATTCCCTAGTAGAATCTTAGAGTGCCACGAGCCTCATCTTATTACCAACAAAGGGTACTACATCCCCTGGTTGCCTTCCATCATGTTAACATAGAGTACGACATCCCCTATTATCAAAAAGCAAAAAAAAAGAGTCCATTTCTCTTTCAATTCCTAATTTTGCAATAGCTAAGATAGTTTATTGTGTTTCTAATAACTCACAAAAAATTTCTAGTGCAAACTGGGGCAGAAAATTTTTGTTTGTTTTTTTTGTTTGTGATGGCTTGTAGGCTTTTCTGCAAAGTACGGATTGAATGTGCAAAAATAAGATTCCAACTCTTGCCAAAGAAAGTGGAATGTTTGATCTCAATACCCGCCGCAACCAGCTTGGACATAATGCATGCGGAGACATAGGATATCAAGATCCATCTTCTTATCACCTAATCAAGAAACAAGCCTGTGAGAATATTTTATAGTCTGTTATATCAGAGAGCATCAAGTTTCAGTCTAAAGTCAATGCAAGTCAAAAATCAAGACAAGATTCCATATGGCATTTAGATAGGAATTTTGTAACTCCTAGATTTCAAGAGTATGTAATTTTCTTTTCATTTTGATATAGTAGTAGAAACCGCGGATCGGAACCTCGACAGAACTTCACTCGACTCTTCCTCTAAGAATGCTCCATCACTCTTCTTTCACTTGAACGATACGTGACTTGATTCCCTTATAACCCGGTATATGTAGGCTGCCAAAAGACAAGGCTCGGTCGTAACCTCTTCTTTTCCCTTCTTTTCCTTTTAAATAATAGTGAGGTCAAAAATCAGTTACCTTGTTCATTTTCTTTGCTTGCAAACTCTTTATGTTTCCAAGCAAAGAGGGGCATGCTGTGAACAACTAATTTTTGACCACACTCAAATTCTATATTTGTCACGACCCAAAATCCTCTTAGTCCGATTGTCTTTCCTCCGCCAGAAATAAAACACCGGATCTCTGAATCATGCACTGAGTATACCTCCCTTCAAGTCATTCACTGCCCCGACGCGTAGGCAAGCATCCTACCATCACATCAATACTGCGTGACAACCGTTCATAAGCATCATGGCAACTTGTACCTAGCCACAAAGCTCTCAGAAGTACAGCTACTGAGCTGAAACGACAGAATATCCTTCCACAAGGCGACGACAATAGCTCAAACAACCACGCAGGGAGAAACATCCCGCACCACATTCGTAGTGCCATTACAATTACTCACTCGCCGATTCATGGCTTGCACTTCGCGTCGCATAAGATTGAGTAGGAAGGAAACAAGGGCATAAGCCTCAAAGGAAATCAAATTGCACGATGAGGAATCAAGAAGGGAAGTGCTCCTAACAGCCATGTAGCATCTCGAAGATAAGTACAGATGTCTCTGTACTGATCCGCAAGACTCTACTAGACTCGCTCATGACTCGTGAGACCTAAGGGAACCTAGTGCACTGATACCATGTTGTCATGACCCAAAATTCTCTAAGGGTCGTGATGGCGCCGGACACCACTGTCAGGCAAGGCAACGCCCAGAAGTTAATTAAATTTCCATTTTAGTATTTATTGAAATCATTCCTTTGATACATTAAATCATAAATAATGAAATTTATTGAAATAAAATGATTTTTTTAACAAACTTAATATTTAATAATCCATAATCATCCCAGAAACCGGTGTCGCAAGTGCATGAGCTATTTCTAGGAAATCAAATGAAGTACAATAATTGTCCGGGATACAAATTGGACAGAAGGTAAATACTATACACTGAAAGAGACTATGCCGGCTGGGGGTCGCCTCGAGAGATGCAGCTCACCTAAGTTTCCGTATCACCCATGCTGCTATGCCCATTAGGCCGCTAGAGGTACATGTGCCTGTGCAATAAAATGCACAGCAAGTGTAGCATGAGTACAAAAACAACGTTTACTCAGTAAGTATCCCGTCTAATCTCGAAGAAGTAGAGACGAGAGGTCGACTTCGACACTTACTAGTGGTCCAATAACAATATGCCAATAATATAGTAAATCGAGGATTTTCATAAAAAGGGCTCTAACTCAATAGCATGAGGCAAGTAAACAATTCTTTCTTTTATAGGAAATTCCCAAATTTATTTTCGTCATTTATACATTTATCTCAGGCCAGGGAGAAACAAATATCAACATTAATAAATTTCAAGGCAAGCAATACAAGAATGTGCAAGTCATGTCGAGGTCGTATGGCCCAATCCAACAAATATTTAAACTGTGCACTGCTAGAGGGTCGAATGGCGCGGACCATAGATGCATCTATTTAATCTACCGAGGCGTTCGGCCCGTTCCACAATAGATAAACATATTCAAACAGTCAAATCAAGAATTCATCAAGGAGCAATTATTCAGAAAAAGGCAAGCTTCTCTTTTAAAAGTCAAGAATAGATGTCTAGCCTTTGAGAAATTTATTTATACGTTCGATATGTTTTAAGTTTTTTTTTTTTGGTTGACAACAAGGTTGCAAATATTACAAGTAAAGCATGCTTTTGGGCCCTAGACTACCCGGACTTAAGCATAATAGTAGCTATGCACAGATTCTCGTCACCTCGTGCGTACGTAGCCCCCACAAATAGGAGCACATATCCAATTAATTCACCTATGGGGATAATTCCCTCTTACAAGGTTAGAAAGGAGACTCACCTCGCCCCGAAGTTCCATAACCGACATTCCATGCCCTTCCGAAGACTCAAATTGATGCACAACGTTCCAAAACTAGCCAATGATTATGTAAACCCATTAATACATGTTCAATTACTCATAATAATCCAATTTATAATAATTTCTAACCCCGATCGAAGAGTTGACAAAAATGCCCTCGGGCCCACGTGCCGGATTCCAAAATTTTTCAAAGATAAAGTTTGCCGACAACCTCACGAACTCAAATATATAATTTACTCTCAATTTCATGCCCAAAATTACGGTCAAAATCTGAAAATACCCATTTTCTAGGTTTTCCCTCAAACCCCAAGTTCTACCAATTTTCATGCTAAAATCTATACATAATCAATGTATTTAACTCAAAACTAGCTTAAACTACTTACCTCAAGCTTGGTGGTGAAAATGGCACTCCCAAGTTGCTCCAAATCGGCTCCCATAGAGGAAAAATGGTGAAAATGAGCCAAGCCCTCGCTTTTAAAAGAACACACTGCCCAGCCCGCCTCTCTCACCTGCGGTCCACCTGTCGCTTCTGCGGCTCCGCACCTGCGGAAATTTCCATCGCAGGTGCGATCTCGGCTAACTCGCCCACGACCGCTTCTGCGGAGCCATGACCGTTTCTGCAGTCTCGCTTCTGCGGAAGCTGCGTCGCACCTGCGCCCCCAGCCAAGCCCAGCCATTTTCGCTTCTGCGACACCAAGGCCGCTTCTGCGGCTCCGCACCTGCGACCAATACCTCGTAGGTGCAGTTACACCAGATACCAGCCGCTTCAATCCTTCTTCAAATTCCAAATTTGATCTGTTAACCATCCGGAATCCACTCGAGGCCTCCGGGACCCCAACCAATCATACCAATCAGTCCCAAAACATAATGCAGACTTGCTCGAGGCCTCAAATCACATCAAACAACGCCGAAATCACGAATCACACCCCAATTCGAGCTTTATGGAGTTTAGAACTTCAAACTTCTACATCCGACGCCGGAACCTATCAAATCACGTCCGATTGACCTCAAATTTTGCACACAAGTCATCATATTTGACATTACGGACCTACTCCAACTTCCGGAATCAGAATCCAATCCCGATATCAAAAAGTCCACTTCCGGTCAAACTTCCCATAAACCTTCAAATTTCTAACTATGACCAAATGACTCCAAAATAACCTAAGGACCTCCAAATCCACTTCCGATTGCGCTCCCAATACTAGAATCACCATGCGGAGCTATTCCCAGACTCGGAATCCCAAACGGACATCGATAACACTGAAATGCACTTCAACCCACACTTATGAAATTCTTCCAAAATGTTAACTCTCACAATAGGAGCCGAAACGCTCCCAGGTCATCCAAAACCCGATCCATACATACGCGCAAGTCCAAAATCATCGTATGAACCTGCTAGAACCTTCAAATCCCGATTCCAAGGTCGTTTACTCAAAAATCCAATCTTAGTCAATTCTTCCAATTTCAAGCTCTTGAAATTAGAATTTTCTTTCCAAATCAACTTCGAACTTTCCCGGAATTCAATTCCGACCATGCGTACAAGTCATAATGCCTGAAGTGAGGCTGCTCATGGCCTCAACTGCCGAACAACGTGATAGAGCTCAAAACGACTGGCGAGGTCGTTACATTCTCTCCCACTTAAACATACGTTCATCCTCGAATGTGCTAAGAACTGTGTTGGGGTTGTCTGAAATCGCTGTTAAACACCTTGTGCACCTACCCGTGCTATCACCACTCAGTTGAGCACATTAGCTCGATCAAATCAAAAGATATTCTCTTTTATTCAAGCACATAAGCTTAGAACCCAAATTTCAACTCCCGAAATTCTTTGCCAGGCCCGCCGCCAACCCACGAACACCGTATCAATCACCACATGATGCACCGATACATGATTGCATACCTTTGCCGAGTCCACACTATGTGTTGCATAATTCACATGACCATAATAGCATTCTCTGATAATAATAGCTGAAATTCCACGAATTTGAGGCTCCCAATGCACCTCATGATATATATAAGTCTTGTTCCAACTCTCACAATACCGCAACGACGGAGGAGATGTGAAGAATTCATAACCAATTGCCGGGCCGACAAACCGTTGAGTCTATACTCCTGACAAGAATCATTACCTTATTCTGAACCAAATAATGGTATTTGCTCTTTAATATACTTCATATAATCTGATCGCACTGATCCTAGATCCAATAACCTTGTCTCACCCAGTACAAACTGCTCAGGCAACAAGCCACCCCAGTCATGACCAAAAGTCTCATATGCTGCCACAATGTGCCAATAAGCTACCAATTCGAACGTGATACATAAGAAAAATGAACTCTGGAAGGGACTACCCAACCCTAAAAAAAATGAGAAACAAAACACACAAAATAGAATATAAAAAATTGTACTCAACATCATACTATTGTGGCATGCAACCCGATCCAAATAACATGCCCGTGGCGGCGTGCCACCCGTTCCACACATAAAATTCATATAAGGAGATACACACCGAGTTAAATTGCTCATACTTACAAAATACCGAATATCGGTCACAAGCACGCTAAGTGCATAATATCCCTGGGGAGACATATAGCACCATAAGCTAACAAACTCAAGCACAACTGAGGTACAATATATGTTCTGAAACTCAAGAGCTATCCTGCTCACAACACCGTCGCTACGCGGAACTTCAACATATAAGAAAATTATCAAGGCGTTCACAACTCACACGATACAATATAGCACTTCATGAAATAGCAGACGACGAAACAACATCCCACTCTCGAATACTGCTCCATATGGAGTGCTATGCTGAACTGAACACATCTGGCCCGATATAGAGCCCATATTCATATTTAAATCCACCCACCGACCTCAAGCCGATTCCGATCGCACCGTACTAGGCTAATAACCTTTCAAGGGTCCATAATGATCCCTCTTTCCCATGACTCATAAGAACAACCATCATAACCGGAGTAAACCTCCACAGTCCACAACCTAATAAACCGAGTGCCCTTCAGGCATAAATCTCAAATCAGCGACATTACCACAACCTTCACACTTGGTTTAAATTTCCAATCAATTAAGTGACTACATGACACAATCATACAATCTCTTTGTGACACACGCTCCCACGACCTTCCGCACCAGATAACAAGTCAGCACATCCATACCACCGGCCGCACTAACACTGTAAAGCAAATCAAGAATCCAGAACTAGGACGCAAAGCCTCTTTCACAAACACCGGTCTCAGGTGACGCTGAAGATAATACTAGCTTATTCTAAACATTCAATCCCTTTTTCTACTCATTCAAGCTCGTGACACCCTAGCCCACACCGAACCGCAACCTTGATCCTCACTTTCAAATTTTTCATACCGCTCACTGCATCCATCATGCCAATATGCGACAGTATAAGAATTTCATCACAATTCCCGAACCACTAATAGGGTATACACTCCATCATACAAAAACCTTTCACTTAACTCATTCCAAGGGAACCATAGCAACACACGAGTAACTTCTCATCACCGTAGGATATTCAAATCCTCAAGTAGTGGTTTGAACCACCATAACCCTTCTGGGATCCACCTACACATAACATGCCATAATACTTGAATATTCCCAAATAAATCAATTACGGTGGCCGTCAAGCCTCGCACGTACCGTCACGAATCACATGCATAACTCAATCACGCTGAAGGAATTGATCACTGCCACCAATATGCCAATTCAATCATTACTAACCAATCTAATTTCTTCTAATTTATCCTTAATCACCTCAGAAATAATAATAACTCCATTAAACTCATAACAAACTCAATCCCCACTCCTCCCGAGAGGCCTTGTATCACGAGACCACGCTATCTCAAATCCCACAAACCGTCTCATACCCTCCTTGTGCGCATATTCGCATCTTCATCTGATATACCCATTCCGATAATCCCTCTACGAATCCGAAGTCATTCTCTTTCATTCCTCCAAATCTATACTACAAGCCGAAGATATCATAGAACCTTCCAAGCCTCCTTTCATAATCCGCTGCAAAGCTCGATTCTTAACCATACTGTCACGACCCAAAAACCGACCCGGTCGTGATGGCGCCTATTGTGAAACTACACCAACCACTTATTTCCAAAGTACTCCATTTTTCAATTAAAAACTTAAGAAAATTATATTTTTAGCAGAAATTCAATAAGATAAAAGTAGAAATCCAAAACATGCGGAAAGAAATACAAGCCCGACCTTGGGTGTCACTAGTCATGAGAAAAAGTACTACAACTGTTCGAAATAAACAAGACTACATAGTCTGAGAATGTCCAACAAATATACTAAGAGGAATATAAGGAAGGAGAAGGCGGAACTGCGGTCGCCTAGCAGCTACGCAACTCCAAAGAACAACCCATAATGATATGATCAGCAGTCGCTACCAAGACCCGAAATACCTGGATCTGCACACAAGGTGCAGGAGGTAACGTGAGTACACCAACTCAGTAAGTAACAAGTCCAACCTATGGACTGACAGGTAGTAACGAACCAACCTCGATAGGTAATAACATGTAACAGTACAGAAAAATAGGCATGCTTACAGTTCAAGTAAAACTCAACAGTAAATAAGTGCAAACTGAACAGTACGCAGTACAAAACTCAAAAATTCTCTATGTACCAATGCACAACTAGCATGATCAATGTTCCATGAACCTTCACTCACAAGTGCTCAACCACTCGGTACTGTATATAGACATCCGGCCCAGGGAAGATCCATCCCGGAATATATATCGCTGACCGCAGTCACACAGTACCGAGGACACAGGCCAATCCAGCCTCATGGAGAAGATCCATCTCCCGGTATAATACTTCGGACAAGATCCATGTCCAGGGAAGATCCATCCCTCAATATCATCAACTGCGCTTACTAGGGGTGTAAAGACTCCGGAGGGGCTTCTCTCTTTAGCCCAAGCGCTATAACAAAGCCAACGAAGCCATGTTCAATATCTCGCTGCGGCGTGCAGCCCGATCCCATACTGCCACTCAATGTCATGCTCTCAGCCTCACTTAGTCATAACTCTCCAGTCTCACACACACACAGGCTCAAAATGTCATGTTACTAGCCCGGACTATAATATGATGTGACAAATAACAATAATCGAGACTGAGGCATGATATAATATGCATGAATATGACTGAGTACAGAATATCAATAAAGCAAATGATATGACAGCAAGAAACGACCTCTCGGGTCTCAACAGTATTGGCGTGAAGCCTTAGCATGATAATTAGCATGATTCACAGCTCATTAACTTAATCACATAATTACAACACCGATATCAACAAGAAAGAGTCACTAAGCGGTGCTCCGGAATGATCCGGGCTGCATTCCCACGGTGCACGCCCACACGCCCGTCACTTGGCATTGCGTCACCTTCATAATAAATCATAGAACACATTCTTCGGGGTTTCGAACCCTCAGAACCAAGATTGGAAGCGTTACTTACCTCAAGCCAAGCCAAACTCTAGCCCGCGACGCCCTTTCCTCTCGATTCGGCCTCCAAATTCCCCGAATCTAACCAAAATCAGTATATAACCATCAATATACGCTAAAGGAGTGAAACCCATACGAAAATAATCAAATTACATCACAAATCCCGAAATTGGCCAAACCCGACCCCCGGGCCACGCCTTTAATTTCGATAAAATTCACAAACCTAGAATCCTTCCACTCTCACGAGTTCATACATACCAAAAATACCAAAATCCGGCTACAAACGACCCCTCAAATCCCTAAATCAAGCTCTCAAATTCCAAGCCCTAAAGCCCCAATTTTAACCACTAATTTCCACAGATTTCATGCTTAAACAGTAAATTATCACCATAGAAACAAGTTTCGGTTCCAAAAATCTTACCTCCACGAAATCTCCATGAAATCCCTCTTCAATTTGCTCCCACGAGCTCAAACCCGTATGAAAAATTGATGAAATAACCCAAAAATTCGCGAAGGCTTCTATTTATATGTTCTACCCAGCGATACCGCACCTGCGATTATATTTCTCGCACCTGCGCTAAAACGCCCGCACCTGCGCTCAAACACCCGCACCTACACCATCGCAGGTGCACCCAACTCTCCGTATCTGCGGCTCCAGTCCTTCACAGCCTTGGCCGCATCTGCGACCCTCTTTGCGCTTCTGCGGGCCCGCACCTCGGTCCCCTAACCGCAGGTGCGGTTATGACAGAACCAGCAGCTTCAGCTGCATCCTCAAATTTCCAAACTTTCCGTTAACCATCCAAAATCATCCCGAGGCCCCCGGGACCTCAACCAAAAGCACGAACAAGTCACATACCCCCATTCAAACTTATACCAACCTTCGGATCACTCAAAACAACATCGAATCATCAAAACACCCTCAGATTCAAGCTTAAGGTTTCCAAAACTTCCGGATTCCGCTTTCGATCAAAAAGTCTATCAAAACTTGCCCGAATGACCTGAAATTTTGCACACATCATAAATGACACAACAGACCTACTCCAATTTACAGAATTCCATTCCGACCCTAATATCAAAATCTCCACTACCAACCGGAAAATGCCAAAATTCCAATTTCGCCAATTCAAGCCTAAATCTACCACTGACCTCAAAAATACATTCCGATCATGCTCCTAAGTCCCAAATCACCTCACAAAACTATCCGAATCATAAAACCAAATTCCGAGATCGTTTACTCACAAGTCAACTTCCGGTTGACTTTTCCAACTAAAAGGCCAACTTAAGAGACTAAGTGTCTCATAACATTCAAAACTACTCCAAACCCGAACCAACTGACACGATACGATGAAATGCAGTTGAACAACACCTAAGAAAGCAGAAATGGGGGAAACAGAGCGGTAACTCATGAAACGACTGGCCGGGTCGTTACACATACTTATGGACTCGAAATCCTTAGGCACCTTGCCTTGACCTTTAAATCCACTAGGACTGTTATTAAGAGTCACCCACTCTGACTTGGTCCCGAATATAATCAACTCCAAGACTCTTCTAGCACATGAACACCCTCTCAACGAAGCACCCGTAGCTACACGAAGCGTAAATCCTAGACCTTTCCCAAGCCCGAACATAATCGATAAGGCCATTTATGGCACACATCTCTCGAACCATTTGCTCAAATTACCACTTATATTCTTTTCCCTTAGCTGAAATAACTTGCCCTTATGCCGATAGCCAGAAGCCTCACAAGTAGATAACCATGCACCTAATCGTAGGCGGTGGGACTCCCCCACTTAGCTTGAAGCCACCATTATACAACTCTAGAACCCACCAAGATTCTTTCTTCATTGTTGACATGATCTTGCATAACCACCCCGCCAACTTCCTCAAAATCCTTCTGTTCGACCTTTTTACCGGACAGCTAGTAGAATCATTCGCAGAAGCTTTGCCAACACCACGCGACCGCTGATCTGTTCACAAGAGATAACCCACATGTGGAAATTACATGCCAGCATCTCCCAACGATGTTGCACTGCACAATTACTACGAAATCCGCATGCCAACCTGAGCCCAAGTTCGTTTGCTAGCTGTACAAGCCCATTCACTCCTCATGGACATCAACTAAATATGCGACAATGTCTTCCAATTCAAAGTCATGTTGTATCCTTCTTCATATCAAGCAACTTCTTTCTGCCACATCGAATCTCCCGCCGCATAATAGACGATATTTCAAATCAAGCCCGTGGGCCAAATCGCCGTCCACCACAATTCCCAAATCACTCTAAACTTTTCCTCAAGGTGTGTAGTTTTCCTGTCACTGAACCCATATGCTACTCTGCCACTCTCGCACTTTGGGCAACCTCACTTCTTTAAGCAACTACTCGGTTCCTGTTTTCCCATACTAGGCCTTCTAGAAGTTTAATCACCACGAGACACTCCCTACATGTCCCTCCTCGTCCTTTGTTGCCTAGTTGTTTCCTTAAATCAATATCTAGCTCCGTAGCACTTGCACCAACAAATTGCTACTACTTTAAACCCTTCTGAAGATCATCTTTCTCGTAGAAATACTGACTCGATCCTGAACCTCCGCACACCGCAATCTCTGACAGCCGTTCCCTAACACCATCTTACAAAACCCTGCCTAAAGTCGAATTGAAGAAGATCATAACACCGGCAAACTTAACACCTTCAATTGAGGACGACGATACCGCGTCGCAGATGAAAATTCCACTGCACTAGAAAACACCAAGGCTCATTATTCTATCGACCCAAACCTGATCATGCTTAGTCCGATTGTCTTTCCTCCACCGAAAATAAAATACCGAATCTCTGAATCATGCACTGAATATACCTCCCTTCAAGTCATTCACTGCCCTGATGCGTAGGCAAGCATCCTACCATCACATCAATGCTGCACGACAACCGTTCATAAGCATCATGACAACTTGCGCTCAGCCTCAAAGCTCTCAGAAGTACAGCTACTGAGCTGAAACGACAGAATATCCTTCCACAAGGCAACGACAATAGCTCAAACAACCATGCAGGGAGAAACATCCCGCACCACATTCGTAGTGCCATTACAATTACTCATTCACCGATTCATGACCGACGCTTCGGGTCACATAAGATTGAGTAGGAAGGAAACAAGGGCATAAGCCTCAAAGGAAGTCAAATCGCACGATGAGGAATCAAGAAGGGAAGTGCTCCTAACAGCCCTGTAGCCTCTCGAAGATAAGTACAGACGTCTCTGTACCGATCTGCAAAACTCTACTAGACTCTCTCATGACTCGTGAGACCTAAGGGAACCTAGTGCTCTAATACCATGTTGTCACGACCCAAAATCCTCTAAGGGTCGTGATGGAGCCGGACACTACTGTCAGGCAAGCCAACGCCCAGAAGTTAATTAAATTTCCATTTTAGTATTTATTGAAATCATTCCTTTGATACATTAAACCATAAATAATGAAATTTATTGAAATAAAATGATGTTTTTAACAAACTTAATATTTAATAATCCCATAATCATCTCAGAACCCAGCGTCACAAGTGCACGAGCTATTTCTAGAAAATCAAATGAAGTACAATAACTGTCCGAGATACAAATTGGATAGAAGGTAAGTACTATAAACTGAAAGAGACTATGCCGGCTGCGGGTCGCCTCGAGAGATGCAGCTCACTTAAGTCTCCGTATCACCCATGCTGCTATGCCCATTAGGCCGCTAGAGGTACATGTGCCTGTGCAACAAAAATGCACAACAAGTGTAGCATGAGTACAAAAATAACGTGTACTCAATAAGTATCCCGTCTAATCTCGAAGAAGTAGAGATGAGAGATCGACTTCGACACTTACTAGTGGTGAAATAACAATATGCCAATAATATAGTAAATCGAGGATTTTCATAAAAAGGGATGTAACTCAATAGCATGAGGCAAGTAAACAATTCTTTCTTTTATAGGAAATTCCCAAATTCATTTTCGTCATTTATACATTTATCTCAGGCCAGGGAGAAACAAATATCAACATTAATAAATTTCAAGGCAAGCAATACAAGCACGCGCAAGTCATGCCGAGGTCGTATGGCCCAATCCAACAAATATTTAAACTGTGCACTACCAGAGGGTCGAATGACGCGAACCATAGATGCATCTATTTAATCTACCGAGGCGTTCAGCCCGTTCCACAATAGATAAACACATTCAAACAGTCAAATCGAGAATTCATCAAGGAGCAATTATTCAGAAAAAGGCAAGCTTCTCTTTTAAAAGTCAAGAATTGATGTCCAGCCTTTGAGAAATTTATTTATACCTTCGATATGTTTTAAGTTTTTTTTTGTTGACAACAAGGTTGCAAATATTACAAGTAAAGCATGCTTTTGGGCCCTAGACTACCCGGACTTAAGCATAATTATAGCTACGAACGGACTCTCGTCACCTCGTGCGTACGTAGCCCCCACAAATAGGAGCACATATCCAATTAATTCACCTATGGGGACAATTCCCTCTTACAAGGTTAGAAAGGAGACTCACCTCGCCCCGAAGTTCCATAACCGGCATTCCACGCCCTTCCGAAGACTCAAATTGATGCACAGCATTCCAAAACTAGCTAATGATTATGTAAACCCATTAATACATGTTCAATTACTCATAATAATCCAATTTATAATAATTTCTAACCCCGATCGAAAAGTTGACAAAAACGCCATCGGGCCCACGTGCCCGGATTCCAAAGTTATTCGAAGATGAAGTTTGCCCATAACCTCACACACTCGAATATATAATTTACTCTCAATTTCATGCCCAAAATCGTGGTCAAAATCCAAAAATACCCATTTTCTAAGTTTTCTCTCAAACCCCAAGTTCTACCAATTTTCATGCTAAAATCTATACATAATCAATGTATTTAACTCAAAACTAGCATAAACCACTTACCTCAAGCTTGGTGGTGAAAATGGCACTCCCAACTTGCTCCAAATCGGCTCCCATGGAGGGAAAATGGTGAAAATGAGCCAAACCCTTGCTTTTAAAAGAACACACTGCCCGACTCGCTTCTCGCACCTACGGTCCACCTGCCGCTTCTGCGGCGCCGCACCTGCGGAAATTTCCATCACAGGTGCGGTCTCAGCTAACTCGCCCACGACCGCTTCTACGGAGCTAGGACCGCTTCTGCGGAAGCTGCGTCGCACCTGCGCCCCTAGCCAAGCCTAGCTATTTCCGCTTCTGTGACATCAAGGCCGCTTCTGCTGCTCCGCACCTGCGGCCAAAACCTCGCAGGTGCGGTTACACCAGATACCAGCTGCTTCAATCCTTCTTCAAATTCCAAGTTTGATCCGTTAACCATCCAGAATCCACTCGAGGCCTCCGGGACCCCAAGCATCATACCAACTAGTCCCAAAACATAATGCGGACCCGCTCGAGGGCTCAAATCACATCAAACAATGCCGAAATCACGAATACACCTCAATTCGAGCTTTATGAACTTTAGAACTTCAAACTTCTACATTCGACACCGGAACCTATCAAATCACGTCCGACTAACCTCAAATTTTGCACACAAGTCATATTTAACATTACGGACCTACTCTAACTTTTGGAATTGGAATCCGACCCCGATATCAAAAAATCCACTTCCGGTCAAACTTCCCAAAAACCTTCAAATTTCTAACTTTGGCCAAATGACTCCAAATGACCTACGGACCTCCAAATCCACTTCCGATCGCGCTCCCAATACTAGAATCATCATACGGAGCTATTCCCAGACTCGGAATCCTCAACGGACATCAATAACAGTGAAATGCACTTCAACCCAAACTTATGAAATTCTTCCAAAATATTAATTCCCACAATAGGAGCCGAAACGCTCCCAGGTCATCCAAAATCCGATCCGAACATACGCCCAAGTCCAAAATCATCGTATGAACCTGCTGGAACCTTCAAATTCTGATTACAAGGTCGTTTACTCAAAAATTCAATCTTAGCCAATTCTTCCAACTTCAAGCTCTTGAAATTAGAATTTTCTTTCCAAATCAATTCCGATCTTTCCCAGAATTCAATTTCGACCATGCGTACAAGTCATAATGCCTGAAGTGAGGCTGATCATGGCCTCAACTGCCGAACGACGCGCTAGAGCTCAAAACGACCGGTCGGGTCGTTACAATATTATTTTAGTGTAAATATTTTTTCTAGGTCTAATCTTGATATTTTAAAATTTGTATCTTATTTTTAATAGGTTTTATTTGAGAAAAGTTAAAAGTTACAAAAAAATATATATACATGCTTATAGTATAATTTTTGTTCCTATTTATAAAGAGAAAAAGAAAATTTACAAAAATTTATGGTTTCTTTTAATTAGAATTATAATAAATAAGTTAGTTTAGCTTTAATTTACTTTGGGTGTTGTGTAATTATAGTGTGAATATTTAGTTTGCCTTTATTATTTTAGTATAAATATTAGGTAGTTAATTTTCTTATCACTATATTGTATCTTTTAAAGAAAAAACAAAGAGAAGAAGAAGAAAAAATAAAATAAACCAAAAGATTAATTTCTATATAGTAAAACTTACCCCATGTCCCAACTTACCCACTTCACTCAGGCCTCACCCCCACTCTCTCACATCTCCATCTACACACACAATATATTTATATCCCACATTTTCACTCCAAATTCTTGGCACAAGATTAAATAACCGCCATTCTTCTCCTTTATAAGGAAGAGAAGAGAACAAAATTGGGGGGAGAGAAACTGATGAAGACAACAAAAAATTTGAGAGGATTCGGATGGAAAAAAATCATCCAAATACCACAAAAAGGAACTCACTTTCTTCCTGGTATAGAGAAGGAAAATAGTCAAGGAAATAGGTCTCCGATCGCGGTTCGATTCTGCAATCACTGCTCAAGTTTCGTACATTATATTTGTTGTAAAGTTACAAGCTCGGACGTTATCTCACTAGTCAAATATTGGAGATATTTTGAATTCTGCGTTAAAGGTTCATTACTTGCTTTGCCTTCTAAATTTTGAATGTTGGATCCATATCTTAATCATTTCTATCCCATTTTGATGTGTCCGATTTTGATTATGTGATAAACCATGAAATGAATTTGGCTTTATAATTTCAGTTTATTTGTTTATATTGAAGGATTAGTATTTTGGTGATGAATTACCAAATGGGTTAGAGTGCATAATATTAATGGAAATACTGACTGTCCATTTACATGGTGGCTTCTTTTGGTTTATAAATTGAATCTGCTTCATGACCCATTATATTTGGGGTTGATTTTTAGTTATTTTAAACCAATGGAAGTATCTGTAATTTGATCTATCTCTCATGTTGATATTTAGATTACTATACTGTTTGAAAATTTGGAAAAATTGGTGAACAAACAAGATAGGATGTTGGGGGGTTTAGCAAGATCTAGAACACATTTGACCTTTGAAGTATTCTGTCATATGCATATTATTTGAGTGAAGCTCATATCAAACTACTGTTTGTTTCATTACCACTTCGTTCATTTATCTTCAAGGAAAGTATGATTTATATTTGTTAGATTCATCTAATACACTTTTAAATAATTCAAGTTTAGATAGTTTTTGTATAGCCAAAACTCACCACAATCTCAAATAGTTTAGGAAAATAACTCTAAATACACAAGAAAAAATTTAGACGCACTTTAAATATTATCTTATGTGTTCATACCGAACCTTGGATTGATATGCTTAAATAACAAAAGGATCATGTGCGCATTCCGCATCTTGATGTATTTAAATTTAAAATAATTACGTTATAACCATGTGTATATTCCGTACCTTGGTTTAACATTTAATTTCAAAGAAGTACCTTTGTCACAACCCCAAATACCCCGGTCGTGATGGCGCCTATCACAGTACTAGGCAAGCCAACCAAATGTCTACCACAACGAAATTCTCAAATTCTCACATGGAATATATATAAATCAACAAAAATATGTGGAAATCAGTACAAAGTATACCAACACAGCCCAACAACCCGGTGTCACTAGTCAAGAGCCTCTAAATACAACCCAAAAACTAACTGAATAATACATCATAAGTCTGAAATAACAGAATACTAAGATAGGAAGGGGAAAGCAGGGCTGCGAACGCCGTGCAACTACCTTGCAATCTCCGGAAATACTCTGAGAGTGCTGGAAGCTCTCACTCTGATGCACGATCACCTGGATCTGCACACAAGGTGCAGAGAGTAACGTCAGTACGCCAACTCAGTAAGTAATAAAGTACATAAAGTTTGAGTGCAGTGACGAGCATTTAAAATCATATATCAGGAAAACTCAACAGAAACATAAAGTCAAAGATCTGCAGTTCAATAGTTAATTTATTCGTAAAATCTCCAGTTTAAATCAAAGTCTTTGAAATCATTTATTCAACATTTTCAATAGAGGCTTAGTAAATAAGAAGAGAGAAAACAGAGTAAACGTCATAAACAGGCCCCTTCGGCAAGAAATCACTCATAAGTATAGCCCCTCGGGCAAGCCTCTCAGTCACACGTGACTCAACTCTCGTCACACAGTACTCACATTCGGCACTCCGGCTCAATAGATGTCTCATAGAAAATATAATAATAATAATAGCTGTGGCGTGAAGCCCGCTCCAATATATACAATAATCGCTGCGGCGTGCAACCCGATCCAATATATATAGTCGACTACGCTCACTGGGGGTGTAGAGACTCCGGAGGGGCTCCTACAGCCCAAACGTCATATCGCTGCGTCGCGCAGCCCGATCCAATATATATCACTGCGGCGTGCAGCCCGATCCATATAAGTATTGCTACGGCGTGCAGCCTGATCCATAATATATATATATATATATATAATATCGCTGCGGCGTGCAGCCCGATCCATAATATATATATAATCCTCACCATAGGGTTTTCAACCTCTCTCAGTCATTAACCTCACGGCCACTCGACTCATTAGTGAAAAATCAGGGAAACTCAGCCCAAACAGTTTTTCATTTATTAAGAAGTATAGTAATGAAACTAGTTTTAAACAATAAACAGGTAAAACATGACTGAGGATATGCTTTCAAATCAAATAAAGTGAGGAAAGTAGCAAAAATACCCCTAAGGGTCTAAACAGGTCGGCACAAAGGCCCCAAACATGGCATACAACCCAAAATATAGCATAAGTCTCTAAAATACGGAATATCATAAGGTTTCAAATCAAATACGTGGCTTAATAGATGCTACGAGATGGACCAAGTCACAATCCCTACCGGTGCACGCCCACACGCTCGTCACCCAGCATGTGCGTCACCTCATTAATCAAACAGTACGAAATACCGGGGTTTCATACCCTCAGGTCCAGATGTACAATGGTTACTTACCTCAAACCGGATGAAATACTACTCCGCGACGCCCTTGCCTCTCGACTCGACCTCATCTCGCGTCGAATCTACCCAAAGTCAGAATCATAACATTAGAATATGCTAAGGGAACGAAGCTCGTGCGAAAATAATCAAATTACAACACGAATCCTGAAATTGACCAAACTCGACCCCCGGGCCCACGTCTCGGAATCCGATAAAAATCACATTAATGAAATCCTTATCCTCCCACGAGTCCATGCATACCAAGAATACCAAAATCCGACCACAAATGACCCCTCAAATCCCTAAATTTAGGCCTCCAATTTCCAAGCCCTAAACCCCCAGTTTTAACTACTAATTACCACAAATTTCAAGCTTAAACTGTTAAAAATCATCATAGAAACAAGTTTAGGGTCCAAAAACCTTACCTCCACGAAATCCCCTTGAAATCCCTCTTCAAAATGCTCCCCAAGCTCAAACCCGTAGGTAAAAATGGTGGAATAGCCAAAAATTCGCGAAGGAGGACTTATATACTTTCTGGCCTAGGTTTTTCGCACATGCGGCCCATTTTCCGCTCCTGCGTAGCCGCTTCTGCGGTTTCTACTTAAAACTTCAAAATCCGCACCTGCACATGAAATACCGCACCTACAGTCTCGCAGGTGCGACCAAACTTCCGCACCTGCGTCTTCAGCTCTTCTCACCCAATTCCGCATCTAGGCCTTTCCTTTCGCTCCTGCGATCCCGCACCTGCGGTCCCCAATCCGCAGGTGCGGTTATGACAGCAAAATCAGCAACTTCAGCTGCACAGTTCCAACTCTCCACTTCCCGACAACCATCCGAAATCACCCCGAGGCCCCCGGGACCTCAACCAAAAGCACGAACAAGTCATATACCACTATCCAAACTTATACCAATCTTTGAAACACCTAAAACAACATCGAATCAATAAAATAACATCGGATTCAAGCCTAAGGTTCCAAAAACTTCCGAATTCCTCTTTTAATTAAAAAGTCTATCAAACCTCGTCCGAATGACCTGAAATTTTGCACACACGTCACAAATGACACAACGGACTTACTCCAATTTCCGGAATTCCATTCCGACCCCTACATCAAATTCTCCGCTACCAACCGGAAAATGCCAAAATTCCAATTTCGCCAATTCAAGCCTAAATCTACCCCAGACCTCCAAAACACATTCCGAGCACGCTCTAAGTCCCAAATCACCTCACGAAGCTAATCGAACCATTGAAATTCACATCCGAGACCTATTTCACATAAATCAACATCCGATTGTCTTTTCCAACTTAAGCTTACTCAAATAGCATCGAACTTCTTCAAAGTCCGTGGAGCCCAACTACAAAGTCCATGGTGATTCGCTCCCACTTCCACTCTGGAATATCCATCTGCTGAAGCAAGCCACCCGGTCTCTGATGCTCATATTTCACTTGCTGACAATTGAGACACTGAGCTACAAATCCCACAATATCTTTCTTCATCCTCCTCCACCAATAATGATGTCTTAGATCCTGATACATCTTCATGGAACCCAGATGAATGGAATACCGCGAGCTATGGGCCTCCTCCAGAATCAACTCCTGAAGCCTATCCACATTGGACACACAAATCTGGCCCTGCATCCTCAACACCCCATCATCACCAATGGTCACATCTCTGGCATCGTCGTGCTAAACTCTGTCCTTAAGGACAAGCAAGTGAGGATCATCATACTGGTGCTCTCTTATGTGATCAAACAAGGAAGACCGAGAAATCACACTAGCTAAGACCCGATTGGGCTCCGAAATATCCAACCTCACGAACTGATTGGCCAAGGCCTGAACATCAACTGCAAGAGGTCTCTCCCCAACAGGAATATACGCCAAACTGCCCATACTCGCCGCCTTTCTGCTCATGGCATCGGCCACTACATTGGCCTTCCCGGGATGGTACAAGATAGTAATATCATAATCCTTTAGCAGCTCCAACCATCTCCGCTTACTCAAATAGCATCTATCTTCTTCAAAGTCCGTGGATCCCAACTACAAAGTCCATGGTGATCCGCTCCCACTTCCACTCTGGAATATCCATCTGCTGAAGCAAGCCACCCGGTCTCTGATGCTCATATTTCACCTGCTGACAATTGAGACACCGAGTTACAAATCCCACAATATCTTTCTTCATCCTCCTCCACCAATAATGATGTCCCAGATCCTGATACATCTTCGTGGCACCCGGATGAATGGAACACCGCGAGCTATGGGCCTCCTCCAGAATCAACTCCCGAAGCCCATCCACATTGGACACACAAATCCGGGCCTGCATCCTCAACACCCCATCATCACCAATGGTCACATCTCTGGCATCATCGTGCTAATCTCCGTCCTTAAGGACAAGCAAGTGAGGATCATCATACTGGCGCTCTCTTATGTTATCAAACAAGGAAACCCGAGAAATCACACTAGCTAAGACCCGCTTGGGCTCCGAAATATCCAACCTCACGAACCGATTGGCCAAGGCCTGGACATCAACTGCAAGAGGTCTCTCCCCAACAGGAATATACGCCAAACTGCCCATACTCACCGCCTTTCTGCTCAANCCGCATAGCGCTGCAAACCAACAACACCACCATAAACATGGAAATGGGGAAAAAAGAGTTTACTCTAAAAGCATCAAATACTGAAGCTCATAGTAGTAAGATACATCTTTCGAAAGTACCTCAATGGACAAATCAACGTCATTTTGTGTAGCTGACTTTCCATGTCCCCTGAGATCCATGGCTACTATCCTAGCTTTCTCCTTAAGTTTGCTTGCTGCCAATGCAAATGAGAGCCTGAGAAAATAAAACCGCACAGATTTAACATAATGTTTCTCGTTAATTGCCATTTCAAAACTGATGCTTAGCTACAAGATACAGATAGACGAGAGAGCAAGCAAAACCATTCACCAACAGGCTCTGTACCTTCCAACAGAATACAAATTTTCCAAGCATCTAGGAATTAACTAAGGAATTCACCAGAGAACTGACCACAATGAATAAGAACATGGGCACAAAGAATGTCCTAAGACTGTTTACTGACATCTATTCTCCTAAAAAGGGAGTCAGTGAAGTTGATTCTTGAACAGAAGAGTGTTGGCAAAGCAGCATAACTGACATTTAAGTGAAACCCATAAAGTGGTTGATATTCAACTATATTCTCAAAGACACCATGTAGATTTTTACTAGCTCCTTTTCTTCATTAAGTTTCTCTTCGTAAGATGAAAGCTTCCATATCTCCCAAAAGTTTCTTGTGCCTTTTTTGGAATAAATTACATAAACTTCATTTAAAGCATACCAGATGATGTCAAGAGCATATAAAATATAAATTTTTGGTTCAACCACAATCGGAGCTGTGGACGTTGGGTTTCTCCTTATTCAACGTCACTTGGGTTCTCTCAAGGACAATGGATTGAGTCTTAGCTAGATCAATGATACAGACATTTGCAGAGATAGGAACACAGCTTGGAGGACTATCTCACTATGTCTTCTTTGATCTATTTAGAATTGGAGAAAGAAGAGATTGTTCCATACTAGCAAGTAATGATGTTAGGAGCAATAAGAAAATTATTTCTTCTTTCATTAATTGTTTTGGTCTAAGCAGTGAATTTTGCCTTTTAATCCATTAATTTGCAGCAGTTATACTAGGGACAAGGTTCCCCCTTCAAACTGTATCAGCATACCATTCTCCACTCCTTAACCATACCATTCGGCAACCAAATACTATTTTCTACCAAATGTGAGAACAAAGAAGTGCACGCTTTCCTATTTGGCTCTTCCTAATTCCTCTTTTTCTTAATCTTTCTGGAATCTTCTGCACTTGGTCTATGCTACATGGCCTCAGGTAGTAATGAAGCTTACAGATGCATGTCTGATTTTCCTAGGCTTTTTATCTAGAACATGTGGATGATGCTAAAAAGTTTGGCAGAAGCAGGTTAGGCACAGTATGCATCAATTTCAAACTAAACTATTATCATTTTAAATAAAGGAGCTGCTATACATCTTTTTCTATACATCTTTTTCTGGATCTTCTTTCTCAGGTTATTAGGTTAGGCCATAAAAACTGATCCTCCCCTTTTCCCTCCAAGTCACCTGCTTCTAAGTCCAGCAAAGCTCCTTATTTTTTGTGGATTTTGTTGTATTATTATTCCGTTAGCACAAAAAGATTGTGCCATAGATACAAGAGATGTAAGAACAAACATGCAGAGTGGAGAACACTCCCTTATTTGGATGTCATGATTCAAATTCTTTTATGGTCATGATTTCTTAAAAGAAAGTTGAAATGTTCATTTCCTAACTTATTAAACTTTTAGCAGGAAAGGTGAAAAAGTATGGTTCAAATGGAAGTTTGTTCCCACGTCATTTTTGTTAGTAAAGACGAAAGGGAAAGCAGAAATTAAATGTCTTTGTTGTGATCTAAAACTCATCTAGAACAAATCCTAAAGTGAAATGTGGCTCTACACTTTGTAAATACAACTGCTGAAACAGAACCATAAGAAAAGCTAAGTAAAAAGAGTACACCTACCCGCAATAACCACCACCATGCAGGCAAAAAACAACAGGCCCTTCAGTCCCTGCCATATAAACATGAAATACCTGAAATGACAAAGCAAATAAAAGATGATCTTGCTACTTGACTACGAAAAGAAGAGCATAAAAAAAGTAGTAAGGACAAAAAACAAAGTAATACTATGATAAACTCTCAGGCAGACAGAAATATTATTGTCAAGAAACAAACTGAGTTTTCAAATACTAAGAAAATTCAACAGAAGTTAGAACCAACATCATCTGAGTCTGGGATCTGAATATCATCTTCTCGATCGAAATAATCTGACCAATCTAAAGGTGCATATTTCTGTGAAGATGTCCTACAACAATAATTAAGACAATTTTTCAGTCAAAATATGTGATTAATAAAAAACAACAAATTTCGTGGACCAAAAAAAAAAAAAAAAACTCTACACTTCTACAATTCTGATGTTTAATTGCAAACAAAGACACCTTTGTCTAACCTAAAGCTCCTAAAAGAGCTCCCCGATTACTAATATGCTGGCATCAAGTAGAAGTTTTTAATTTTATTTAGTACAATATAAATTTCACTAAACTGCACTTGAGAAGTGCATATATATTAACAGAAAAAAGTATTGAGTCTGCTCCTAACATTGTAGGGAATAGGAAAGTTCCAGAAAAGAATTATCATTGTTTCCAATAGTCAGATTACATTACACCAGGAATTTAACAATTTGTAAACATCTAGAGCAAAAATTAGCTAGAATCTCCTCTTCAAAACACCTGCAGTTCAGCAGTAAGTACCTTGGTGATTCTAGGTCCCTCATATAAGTGTTGTAAAAGGCAAAAAGCTTTAAAACGCGCTCTAGATCTCTTGGGGCTTTAAGCGCAGTTAAAGTGTGGGCTTTAGTAAAAAAAGGTGCAATAATGAAAAATAAAAATATATTCGTGATACAAGAAAAAAGTAACAAATTCATTCATAGTGTTTTCCTTAACAATTATTAAATCTCTTTGCTGATTATATTTTTATTGTTTATCAATGCTTTATTGTTTATATTTTTATTTTATCTGACTATGGGGTTACACCAAGGATCTGCGCTCAACCCATTCTTATTTGCCCTGGTGACGAACGCATTGACACACCATATTCAAGGGAAGGTGCCATGGTGTATGTTGTTCGCTGATGACATAGTTCTGATTGACGAGATGCGGAGTGGTGTTAACGAGAGGCTGGAGGTTTGGAGACAGACCCTTGAGTCTAAGGGCTTCAAGTTGAGCAGGACGAAAACGAAATATCTTGAGTGCAAGTTCAGTGCCGAGCCGAGGGATGCGGCCATGGACGTGAGGCTTGGATCGCAAGTCATTCCCAACAGAGCCAGTTTCAAGTACCTTGGGTCGGTTATCCAGAGGTATGGGGAGATCGACGAGTATGTTACACACCGTGGTGGGGTGGATGAAATGGAGGTTAGCATCTGGAGTCCTGTGTGACAAGAAAGTGCCACCGCTACTCAAAGGTAAGTTTTATAGAGTGGTGGTTAGACCGGCCATATTGTATGGGCTGAATGCTAGCCAGTTAAGAACTCACATATCAGAAGATGAAAGTAGCAGAAATGAGGATGTTGAGGTGGATGTGCGGGCACACTAGGATGGATAAGATTAGGCATGAAGATATTCGAGAGAAGGTGGGCGTGGCTCCCATGAATGACAAAATGCGGGAAGGGAGGCTCAAATTGTTCGGGCACGTACAGAGGAGAAGCCCAGATGCCTCGGTAAGGAGGTGCGAGCGGTTGGCGTTGGTGGGTACGAGGAGAGGTAAAGGGCGGCCTAAGAAGTATTGGAGAGAGGTGATCAGGCGGGATATAGCGAGGCTTCAGATCTCCGAGGACATGGCCTCGATAAGAAGCTGTGGAGGTTGAACATTAAGGTTGTACGTTAGGAGGTAGTTGAGCATATTTCTAACTCGTATCAGTGTGAGGCTAGGCTGATAGGATTTTGTCTCAGACTGCTAGTGGTCAATGTTATGTTCACACCACTCTTCCATTTTCATAGTGCCGGGCCTTATTTACTGGTTATTATTTTTGCTTTCCATCTATTTACTGCTTCTTGTAATGTTGTTATTATTTCTATGATTTTTATTGATGGTATTGATATATTGTCTCTTTTCGTCTTCTTGAGCCGAGGGTCTGTCGGCCATAATGATCCGGGAGTCC
Organism: Nicotiana attenuata; assembly: GCF_001879085.1. NCBI lineage: Eukaryota > Viridiplantae > Streptophyta > Magnoliopsida > Solanales > Solanaceae > Nicotiana > Nicotiana attenuata. The sequence goes on from NW_017670872.1 coordinate 182,046, forward strand.
CGTGTGGAAGGGCTCTCGCTCAACGGATCATCAGAAACATCCTCTCTACCCCCTCGAGGTAGAGGTAAAGTCTGCGTACACACTACCCTCCCCAGACCCCACTTGTGGGATTTTACTGGGTCATTGTATTAATGCTTGATTCAACATAGGACATGTGGCCTATAAGGCGTACACCTTAGTGCCTTGCCTACACTGAAGCACAGCTTAAGCAAGGCGAAGCGCCCTCCTTGAGCTTTTTTGAGTTTCAGGGCTTAAGCGCGTCTTAAATGAGCCTTTGATATCGCACACTTGCTGAACAAATTCTAATCTCTTTTCAGCGAAATTTGTGTGATGAAAGCTTCCTGGAGGGCAATTCATTCAAACATGCTGCTCTAGTGGGTGCCTTAGTTATGCATTTTATCTTCTATGTCCGTTCTATATTTTATGTTATCCTCTCTACTTATACTTTTATTGCATGACTCACTGTAAATTTTCCCATCTCTACTTGCTTTACATTTTATATTACCAGGGATCTTCGATACTTCCTTCACTTCTCCGATCATACTAAGTAGTAAGTAGTTCAGCCACTCTATCAACCTCCCAGTCAATCATTTTTTGCAGTCTGCAACCGCTTCCTCCTGATTCACCACTAGTGGGTACATATGTAAGGGAGGTGAGCTTCAAAGGTTGCTGATTAAATCAACCATCTTGCCACATTCTTATCTTCCCTCCATCACCTATTTGCAGTTGAACTTTTGTTGAAAATCTCCTCAAAAGACTGCTTAGATGCTTCCATAGACCCACCCCACTGCCAGAGCAGGTTCCGGTATTCCAAAAACCATAGATTCCATATTTTATCACATTTTGATCTCTTTCCATAAGTCTAGTTGCTCATCGTCAAACCTCTATAGCCATTTTAAGGGTAGACTCAGGTAATTTCAGATCTTTTACTCCCAAGCCGAAAAACCTCTTAGGTGTTATTATTCTGGACCATTTTATACTACAGGACATCTTATTTTAGTTGCTTTTGCATAAGAAGTACCTCATTAACTTGTTCAGTTGTTTGACAATTTTTTTGGGGAATGTGGTGCAGTGACATATAGATGGTGGAGCATCAAGAAGTTCTTAACACTAGAACAACTTAGCAGTTCCCTTCCGTTACAAAAAAGAAAATTAGTAGTTTTCTTAATGCAAATTGAACTTGCGCTATCTATGGAGAATGGAGTGGAGTGACTATTCTTAATAATCCCTTTCCTATCTCCTCCTTTTTGGCATTGGTCTATGGGTTGACTTGGCTGAGCATTGTCATTAAAAATGTGTTGCTTCACATTAGTTAAGTATAGAACTCAACTCTGCTATAGCATATATGTTACTATCATAAGAGTCACTGTGCTGTCAAAAAGGCACTTGAGCTCCATCATTCCACCCTACTGTCCTCACATAAGATGCAAATAGTCGGTCACCCACCTTCCAACAACAAGGAAGCGAGCCTTATAAAAGGGATAAATTGTAGCTCCACCTGTTTCGTCCGCCTCTCAAAAATGAAGGGGACACTTCTGTGGTGAAAAATAGTAAAATACTACTCCCTCTGTTCCAATTTAAGTGACATTCTTTTCTTTTAGTCACTTCCAAAAAGAATGACACATTTCTATGTTTAGTAACAATTTAACTCTAAACTTTCCATTTTCATGAGATGATTTATAGCCATAGAAATTTCTTTGGCTTGTTTTAAACCACAAGTTTCAAATGTTTTTCTTTTTTTCTTTCTTAAACTTTGTGCCCCATCGTACACCAACACATAAATTGGGATGGAGGAGTATCAAATTTCCCATACTAAAGGCCAAATCCCTAATCAAAATGCAGTTAACACCTCCTTCCCACTGCAACTGTTCACACAATTCACCAAATACATGATATCTACATCTCCAGCAATTTTTCTACTTCCCAATATTGCCTTCGATATAAATAACTAAATATGTGTGGAGCCACTGTAAGCTTTTATAGGCTTTTCAATTGTCAAACAACATCAGATCATATTTTCTTAAAACTTTGACATTTAGAAGAACTAAAATTATGGGTGAAAGGGAGTAAAAGTTGAAACTCCTTCTACAAGGTGCATAATGAAACACCAAGTACTTTTTTCAGCTTAAGGTCCTCAAATTAGCACTTCTCGTTCTTGCTTCTGCTCGTCATTCCATCTGACAGGATTCTTTATCGAATTTATTTGGAATTTGACAATTTTTACACCAGCTTTCCATCCAACAGAAGAAATTCTTCAGATAGTTATGGTAGACAGTACCAAAAGATCTACATCTATTTAACAATGATATTTAGGACTGACAATCTAATTCTCACACCTCAAACCTATTTGACATGTTTATCCTAATATCCCCACTAAAGCTAAAGTCTCCCTAACAAAGAGGCCTTAAACCCATTAGTGTATGGCATTATTCAGTTGCTTGTCCAGTTATAGCAATCCCAACTAGGTACATCAATAACAATTGACCGGATGTTCCAACAATTAAAATGATCTCATTGGTTTACCAAGATCCCTTATTTCCAAATATATACTCTCCCTTGATAAGTCTTTCTCCCCAGTAAAAACTAATCCACATTTACAGAACCAAAGGTAGCAAAAAGAGATCATCATCACAGCTTCTGTACTAAAGAAAGACTAATAATAAAAACTCCATGAATGTACAGAGCATTATCAGTACCTCTAAAATGCCAATCACACATTTCAAATAATTTTATTCCAAAATTTCATACTACACAAACATAGGAAAAAAAAACAAACACCAAAAAGTTTAATTTTTTTTTTTGTTTTTTGGAAAAATGGACAAGGATGATGAGCTTACTGAATGGGAAGGCGAGCAGGGATAGAAGAAAAGGCAGAATGGAGATTATGGGTTTCTTCTGAGCCTTCTTCTGGAAGTGATGTAAGGTTTGATGAATCCATATTTGATGATCACTCGAGAGAATGTGTGAACGTTTGTAGGAACTCTGCTATTTCAGGACTGTGAATATTTGAGGTTTAGTCTTCCTGTGATTTGATGCTGATCTGTGTCGGGTAAATTTTGCTTCTTCGCCTTTGGGCCACTAGTAAGCCCAGTCCACAAATTGTACTGATTTATTGTCGGCCGAAAATGTATCAATGTAGAACAGTGTTTTCAAAGGCGTTAACAGGGCGCGTTTCGGAGCGCGTATTGAGGCGAGGCGATGGTAAATCGCCCTTGGGCGGATATGGGGGGCGGAGTTCTGTAGGGCGCAAGCTCCAACTCAGGCGCGCCTTGGGCCTCACTGAAGAGACGCACGCCCAAAAGTTGTCGACCAAATTAGTTCAAATTTCGCAAGAAGAAGAAGAATCAAAGTAGAATTAAGAGTTTTTGCTCGCCACAAACATAAACATAAAAACAGGAGTAGGAAAGAAAGAGAAAGACCTGATGTTATTCCAAATAAAAAAGTAGAATTTATGTTCTTATTTTGTGCCATTTCATTTTCAAATAGCAAAGAGAGCGGGTGAGCATGGAAGTGAGTAGCAATCGGTTCTCATATGCTATTTCAAACTGATTCAGGTTTTAAAAATTAGTAGCTCCGAGTATGTGTTTGAACAGGTGAAAGGATTCTCACAATATCCAAACCCACTATTTCCCTTTTTCTTTCTTATGTTTGGACTTTTGGTGGCTCACTGCAAATGTCTATGAAAGACTCGGTCAATCATACAATGTCCTAAAGGCTAAATATGAGATGGTGCACATCTCAACGTAACACGTGTAATATGAATGATTTTTATCTTTATAGTTTTTTTTACTTAATTTGTTTCATCTTTTTTTAACAATTTTCTCAGTGTAAGTTTTTCAGTTTTCCTTTTTAGTTTCTTTGACCTGGTCTATTGAAATCTTGGCTGAAGTATTTCGTCTCTTAGAAAATTTTGATAAGAAATTAAAAGATTAGTGAAAAAAGTTGTAAACAATTAGAAATTAATTTAAGCATAAACTTGTCTACGTATAAAGAAATATCAAACAAAAGTTCAATTTTAACTTTGAATTTTATAAAAATAATGTACTTTGAATTTTATTGTTTGCTATTACTTGCTACCAGGGTTTCTACCTTCTTTAGCCGAGGGTCTATCGGAAACAGTCTATCTGCCCTCCCAGGGTAGGGGTAAGGCTGCGTACATCCTACCCTCCTCAGACCTCACTTGTGGGACCACACTGGGCTGTTGTTGTTGTACTTTCAAATTGTTGTATGCTTATGTATTTCAAAAATTTAAAAAATATTAAAAAGAATAGAGATCCATGGGGCATACACGCCATTTAAAGGAGCTTACGCCTCGCCTTGCGTCTTCGCCTTTTAAAACACTGATATAGAACAAGCAAATCAATGTGATGAAGCCAAAGTGTAACAACAAAAATGTAATAAGTGCCAAATTTTAGAACAAGTCTCCAATAAATTTGGAGATTCTATTACATTAAAAAAAGAGTATGAGACAAAAATATTAAGCAAAGTACAATGCTAATAAAAATTTCTATTAACAATGTAATAATACTAAATATTGGATAATATCTATCTATATAGAATAAGAGAACCAAATCAATGTGATGATGGCAAGTGTAATAGCAAATATGCAACAAGTGTCAAATTTTAGGACAAACCTCCAATAAATTTGGAGATTCTATTATATTAAGAAAAAGTAGTAGACAAAAATATTAAATAAAATAATATGCTTGTTTACCCTTAAAATTGGATAACAATTAAACTTATAACGTGGTTTTAAGGACACGTAATTTCACCTAATACCAATTGATAAATATGAAGATTAGTAATAAAAATTAACAATAAGATAAAGCAAACTAGTGTTGAAGCGTAATTCAGCCCTTCGAGTTAGAATGCCTTCGAGCTGATTGAGACTGGAACAAGTAAAAATAAGGAAAGCTGATGAACAAGAAAGTATAAGCTAAAAAGAGCGTTATATTGCTTTAATCTGCGATATTCCAAGTGCCTTACAAATGATTGGAACTCCTATTTATATAGTAGAGGAATTCTAATTATGGTATAACTTTAATTACAGAAGGAAATCCCATGATTAGCTAATTAACCGTCCTTGATTTGATCCGTTCTGAGATTTTCGCCATGATCTTCGGCCAGTCACGGATATCTCGGCTTTCTGTTATTATGCTACCTTCGATCTTGCTCGATGTCTCATTTGGTCCCAATAACTACCGGCCTCGATCTTGACGGGTACCTCGAATCTCGAATCTCGAACTCGGTACCTTGTCCTCGTGCCTCGGTCTGATCTATTACGGGATTGATCTTCGATCCTTCACATTGGTCTCGATAAATCAGTAAAATCGGGTGGGCCCGATTTTAACCGTATACAAATAGTTCCCTCGTTTTTTGGAGTATAATGACAAGAAACCAATTGAGTCCTCGACCTTTATCCCAATTTATTATGACGTCATCACCGTGACGTAAGCGACATAGGAGACCAAAATGTCCCGTCGGTGCAGTTTCCCAGGTCATTAATGTGTGTCAGTTGATGGTCGGCCAACAGTAATTTCGAAACATCGCCGTGAGACCCATAAATAGGCCCCTTTTCCACTTTTTCAAATTTGACTTTCCTGTGCTAATCTTCAAAAACCCTTTGCATTCTTCAAGTTCATCTGCAATATTCGAGTTTCATTGCTAACTTCTTTTTAAAACACCAAATACTATCACCGTCGTCCTTCTTTAATCTCAACCAAATGGCGAAAACGTCTAAAACTATTCCACAGAAAGAAAAAGCTTTCTCTTCTAAGCCAGCCGGCGAACAACCGGCGGTGGAGACACGCCCTGAATAACTCTTTCCTCCACCGTGTGTTCTCGATTATGATTTTAAGGTCGAAATGACCCCCTCGATTCCAGGCCGATGTGAGCCGATATTGAGGTACATATGCACTATCACCAGTGGCCTTTTAAAACAATTTAAAAAGGACTGCAACTGGGTAGACAAGCACGTGGTGGTGCCCTCCCCTGAAGAGTCAATCACTACGCATGTGGAGGGGTTCCTAAGTGTTTAAACCTACCCATTCATTGGGTCCTGTGGATCCGATCATCGTGGACTTTTTCAAGAAGTACGACGTCACCCTTGGCCAAATTCATCATTCTTTTTGGAGGATAGTGATACTGCTCTGCTTCTTTGTGGGCCAAGTCGACGGGCTTCCCTTTACCCTTGACCATCTTATACGCTTATACAGCCCCCAAATTTATCGAGGGAGGCTAATAAAGCTTCAATGTCGGTCCTCCAAGTCAGTTTTCATGAGCATAGATAAGGACATGGACTGGGGTTGGATGGGCCGATTTGTCCGAGTAAAGACCTTGGACCTAATCCCGGCCTAAAGCATGCCATTTCCAGAGAAATGGAATATGAAACGTGAGTATAACTATTTTTTACTTCTGTTTATTATCTTCATTTTTTCTTCCTTCCTTACTAGCGTTTTATTTGGTGCAGTCGTTACTTGGATGCCGGGTGCAATTCTCCATCTCGAGAACTGGGTCAGGAGCCCAGTGTCGACATCGAAACACGTTGAGGGAGCATGGCGCGAGTTGTCGAGGGGTCGATGGGAGGCCCGAAACCATGGTAAGTTTTCGTATAATCCGATAACTCCGACCACCGCCCTTTCGATCTCATTTACCCTTCTTTCACCGGCCTTGGGTAGGATGTGCCGATGAGGCCCCCATAAGGTGATGAAGAAAACCTTCCCCAACCGTCTGCTCCAAAATAGAAGAAAGAGAGGAAGAAGAGAGAGGCTTCGAGCTCCACGGAGTTGGACGAGCAAAAGCCCAAAAAGAGGCGAACCCGTAGGGGGAATGTCATCCCTTTGGAAATGGATTCAGTTCTCAGGCTACGAGATGAGCTCGAAGAGGGTGAACAGGAAGAAGAAACGAAAGATGATTCAGGGCTGATAGTCCGTACATGAGCTAGCACCGGGGCTCGAAAAGCTTTGGAACCAATGGAGACCAATGCTGACCGGTCTAGGCTTGATGAGGTCGAGGAGGAGGCTTCGGTCCAAGTCCTCGAGCTGAAAGGAATCGAAGGCATTTTGCCTCGGGGCAAAGAGGCCATTGAGGAGGCGATGGATGTCGATGTAGAGAATGAGCTCGAGGCTTCCAAGATGGAGGCGGTGCTTTAAGAGATCCTCGGGGGGCAATAGAGATTGGGGATTCCCCTTGTTTCCTTCAGTCTCCGATTCTTTGATACGCGATGCTCAAGCCGTGGAAGGAGCTCACGGAGAAGAGGATCTCTTTCGTGGTCTATTTACCGGGATAGAAGACATCACCGGTTTGGGTGAACTGGAGGTTTTGAGAAAAAGCTCGAGTGAGGCTTCCTCGAGTTCCAAACTGGCCGATCAATTCCGGCTCCCAATGTTGATCCCGGGTGCAAACGAACTATTGTGATCTCGGTCCCGGAAGATGCTCGTGTTCTTGGTGCCCCCGTAGGGGTGTCCAACTACCTCTAGGGTCTGGTCACAGAAGAGGATCGAGCCTAGATGGACGTGGTGGGAGCGCCTTATCTTTTCAATGAGGCCCAGCAGGCTTTGAATCAGGTAAGCCGTAACTTTCCTTGTCAAAACCAGCTTCCATACTTGTGTTTTTCTCTTCTTACCTATTTCTTTTTCTTCTATTTGTGTAGGCCTCGGTGCTTCATCATGAAGCTTTCTTTAGGTCTCGAGGAGAGCTGAGCCGATATGAGGCCGAAATTCAATGGCTTACCGAGGACAGAAATGCCCTTAGGCTTCTCGGCGAGCAAAAAGAAGAAGAAATCAAGGGCCTCCAAGTTGAGCTGGCCGCGGCTCAGGAAGAATAGAGCGAACTGACCGAGCAGGTAATAAAAGTTTAGAAGCTCATGGCATCAGTTCGGGAGTGATGGCTAACAATTCGATCTCATAGGTTCAATAGAAGCTCGAGATGATCGGGCAACTCCGTAGAGAAGTATATGTGGTGAGGGCGGAGACCATAGCATGGAAGCAAAATATGGATCGCCTTGCCTCAGAGAAAGAGGCTGCTCAAGCACAGTTATCCTCGGCTGAAAACCAACTCCAAGGCATGAAATAGAAGAACTTGGCACAAGCCAAGAAAATTGAGGAGCTTCAGGCTCGGTTGGTTACGGAGCTTGCAGTGGAGGAATCTAAGGCTGAGACGGCTAAGGCCGATGTTGAGGCAATGTGGCCGCTTATCGATCTGACGACGAAGCCGCTCAAGCACGAGCAAAGGAAGTTGCTTATAGTACTCAGACTCGAGCATACTGGGTGGTCGATATTGCCAAGTGTCAGTCTCGAAGAGAGACTCTCGAGAGGATCCACGCTCGTGGCTTCGATCTCGCTGCCGAGATCAAAGATGCAAAAGAGCTTGAAGCCGAAGCCAAGGCATTGGTCTCTTCTGGTGATGATGACTTCGGGAGCACGAGCGAGTCCGAGAGTGGAGAAGAACCCGAGGGCAAAGATGTTGCTCCTGGAGAAGATTAAGTACTTAGGATCTTTTTTGGATTATTTGCATAGAATTCCATTCGGGCCATGTTGCCCTTGTAATTAACTTTTGATGTATATAAAGGTCTCTTTTTTTTTCTTGTGCATTTTCATTTCATTTCTGACTCATGAATTTATGCCGCATTTATGCTTTATGAAATTGTCATTCATAGGTTCGAGTTTTAGGCAATTCGATCGAACTGGCACAGTTTTCGCGATCGAGTGAGTGCTTGCTCGGATTAGAAAAGGGAATCCTCAAGTTTTATTCGAATGAGGGCGATCTTTCGAGCTCGAGAGCAAAAAATAACCCTTAGGCCTAAAAACAGTCCCCGAGTGAGAATTTGTTCAAACTCGAGTTGAAGTGGCCCTTGGGCTTAATGGCCAACTGAGGACATGCTCGAACTCAGAATTAGGTAGCCCTTAGGTTTTCTATCCAAGTGAGAAGGATCTCTCGAGCTTGAAGTGAAAGTAGCCCTTAGGCTTTTGTAAGTCTTGTATTCGACCGATCTGGCCTTTGTAAAATGATCGTATATATAAGGCCTTTTCTCCCCTTTTCGACTTTTAAAGTTTTCTCTTTGTTTATCATTTGCGTTCACAAAGTTTACAATGCCTTAGCATGAAATAATAAAGTCATGTTTGAGGGTTCAAACTATTTTGTACCCATTGGGTTTTTTGAGACTCGATACTATCGAAGCTCTTTGTAATTTTGACGAGGGTATCCCTTTTAATTGGTTTATGGGAATATTCGAAGGCCTATTTTATTATGGAATTCGGAGGTCTCTGAACCGTGTCAATTTGGCCGTAGCCTTTAGCCGTAGCCTTTAGTTTGGGATTTGCCCCTTGGGCTTGTTTTCCCGTTGCGCTTCGAACTTGTTCGAAGTGTCAGTCCCCGAGTGGGGTGGCCGCGGGTATAAAAATTGAGGGTTTCCTTTTTAAGGTCTTACAATCTTGAGATTTTAAAAATTCGATCTCGTCTATTTTCTGGACGGCAGTCCCCGAGTGGGGAGTTAATTGTTTGAACTTCGGTTGCGATCGACCCTTAAGCCTGTTTACACAATAGATCGAGTACCAAATTGTAAAGTAGAAAATTTTTCTAAGGCATGAGATATTGGCAAGGTGAAATACTTATTTCAATAGATGATTATACATGCGTACATGTTTGATGTTAGGGCTCGAGTAACCTATATGGGAACGGTTCATTCGACCGTTTGGCCATTACAAAATTCACCTATAGAGACCCCGCTGTTACGAAGTAATTTCCTTGTAACAAAGTTGACATTCATGGGTGATGCCCCCAGTATTCAAGGTTGATTGTAAAGAATCCTCGGATACTGTTGAATTGTTCTAAGTTAGCACAATCAACGGTTGCCTCGTTAAAAACCTCGTCGGGAAAATCCCTTTGGGACAAAAATCGATCTAAGGGAAAAAGAGTGCACACGTGCTTTCAGACCTAAGGACTTTGTGTTGAAGAATCCCTCGATGTCTTCGATCGAACACCTGCAATTGGTTAACATAAAACATAAATGAAAATGGAGAAGGTCGTACCTTATCAGTAATATCGTTCTAGGAGTGATACATTCCAATTGTTTGGTAATTGCCCGTCGTTCGTCATGCCAAGTTTGTAAGATCCTTTTCCGATGAATCGAGGATTTGATATGGTCCCTCCTAGTTTGGGCCAAGTTTTCCTTCGTTCGGGTTTTAAGTGTTGAGGGTGACTTTTCTTAGAACTAAGTCCCCGATTTTAAAGTGTCGAAGGTTGGCCCTTCGGTTATAGTAACTTTTAATCCGCTGTTTCTGTGCGGCCATTCGAACGAGGGAAGCTTCTCGTCTTTCATATAGTAATTCGAGACTTGTATTCAAAGCCTCGTAATTTGACTCTTCTGTTGCATGTTGAAACCTGAGACTAGGTTCTCCAACTTCGACCGGGATTAGAGCTTCGGCACCATAGACTAAAGAGAATGGTGTTGCCCCATACTGGATTTCGACGTGGTACGGTACGCCCAAAGGACTTCGGGCAGTATTTCTCTCCATTTTCCTTTACCGTCGGTCAATCTTTTCTTTAGATTTTGAATGATGGTCTCATTTGTCGACTCGGCTTGTCCATTCCCGCTAGGATGATATAGCGTTGATAAGATTCTTTTAATCTTGTGGTCCTCGAGGAATTTTGTCACTTTGCTGTCGATGAATTGCTTCCCACTATAGCATACGATCTCGACAGGCATCCCGAATCAACATATAATGTGGTCCCAAATGAAGTCTATGACTTCTTTTTCTTTGACTTTTTCGAAGGCCTGTGCTTCAACCCACTTAGAAAAATAGTCAGTCATAAACAAAATGAATTGAGCTTTACCCGGGGCCGATGGAAAGGGGACCGACGATGTCCATTCCCCATTTCATGAATGTCCATGGGGATAAGACTAAATGGGGTTGCTCTCCGGGTTGGTGCATCATCGGCGCATACCTTTGACATTTGTCGCATTTTCGAACAAACTCTTTTATATCTTTTTCCATAACGGCCCAATAGTATCCTGATTTGATGACTTTGTGAACCAATGACTCGGCACCGGAATAATTTCCGCAAATGCCCTCATGAATTTCCCGTAGAACGTAGTCGATGTCTCCTGGTCCCAAACATATCGCCAACAGTCCATCGAACATTCTTCTATATAGTGTTCCATACTCGACACAATGTGAACCGTGCGGCCCTCGTGCGTAGAGTCATTGATTATCCGATGGAAGCTTCCCGTTCTTTAGGTATTCGATATACTTATTCCTCCGATCCCAGGTTAGACTTGTGAAGTTTATTTCGGCGTGACCTTCTTCGATTACTGACCTCGAAAGTTGTACGACAATCCCCGAGCTAAGTTCATTGTCTTCGATCGATGACCCCAAATTTATAAGGGCATCGGCCTCGCTATTTTGTTCTCGAGGTACGTGATGTAGGGTCCATTCTTTAAATCAATGTAGAGACACCTGTAGTTTGTCCAAGTACCTCTGCATTCGATCTTCTCGAACCTCGAAAGTTCTATTGACTTGATTTACCACAAGTTGGGAGTCCCACTCGGCCTCGATGACCTCTGCTCCCAAGCTCTTAGCTAGATCGAGACTTGTAATCATGGCCTCATACTCGGCCTCATTGTTAGTTAATTCTGAAGTTTTGATAGACTGTCTAATTGTATTACCCGTGGGCGGCTTCAAAACGATGCCTAGCCCGGACCCCTTCACGTTTGAAGTACCGCTGTGAAGAGGGTCCACACCCCCAATGAAGTACCCAATTTCAGTAATGGTTCCTTTTCGACCTCAGGTACAACGGCTGGCGTGAAGTCGACCACGAAGTTTGCCAAGATCTGAGACTTGATGGTCGTCTGGGGTTGATACTTGATATCGTACCTGCTGATCTCGATGGCCCATTTTGGCCAATCGACTCGAGAGTTCGGGCTTGTGCAAAATGTTGGAAGGGGATATGTGATTATAACATATATTGGGTGACACTGAAAGTACGATTTTAATATCCTAGAGGCGCTTATCAGAGCGAGCGCTAATTTTTCTAAGTGTGGGTATCAGGTCTCGGCCTCTCCTAAAGTTCGATTGACATAATAAACAGGGAATTGCGTACCTTGCTCTTCTTGAACTAAGACCCCACTTACCGCTATCTCCGAGACCGCTAAATATAAGTAGAGTTGCTCGTCCGCTTTCGGGGTGAATAATGGCGGGATCGACATGTATCGCTTCAGTTCCTCCAAGGCTTGTTAACATTCCGAGGTCCATGCGAAATTGCGCTTCTTCTTGAGCAGTGAGAAGAAACGGTGGCTCCTATCTGAGGACCTCGAAATAAATCGATCGAGGGCGGCTATGCGCCATGTTAATCTTTGTACGGCCTTGACATTATCAACAACTGTGATGTCTTCGATTGCTTGATTTTATCGGGGTTGATCTTGATCCCCCGATTTGATACCATAAAACCGAGGAACTTGCCCGAACCGACTCCGAATGCACATTTCTCCCGGTTGAGCTTCATATTGTACTTTCTTAGCATGTCGAAGGTATCCTGCAAATGTTTTAAATGGTATTCTTCTCGCAGGGACTTGACTAATATATCGTCAATATAAACCTCCATTGATTTACCTATTTGTTCTTCGAACATTCGATTTACTAGGTGTTGATAAGTAGTACCATCATTTTTTAGTCCAAACGGCATTATGTTGTAATAATAGGTGCCGTATTTAGTGATGAACGAAGTCTTTTCCTGATCCTCCGGGTTCATTTGTATTTGGTTGTACCCGGAGTAGGCATCGAGAAATAAGGATCTCGTGGCCGTCCGTGGAATCACTCATGCGATCGATATTCGGCAAAGGAAAGGAATCTTTAGGGCATGCCTTGTTTAGATCCTTATAGTCTATGCATATTCTAAGTTTATTTCCCTTTTTAGGGACTACAACTACGTTTGCTAACCATTCGGGATAGTTTACCTCCCAAATGGATCCTATATAAGAAGTTTTGTTACCTCGTCCTTAATGAATGCATGTTTACCTCGGACTGGGCCTTTTCTTTTGCTTTACCGGGCGGAACTTCGGGTCTAAGCTCAATCGATGCGTTCTGTCATATCTAGGTGGGACCAAGAAAAACAATCCATGTTATCTAAAAGGAATTGAACGAGTTTTCTCTTGAGCTCGGGGACCTTCCGATCGGGCAGATGCTCGATTAGTATGATTTGTTCCAGCTCTACGACCGTTGACTTCGTTGCATCAGAATCATCAGGGATTACGAAGGTTCGAGGTATCATATAATCGTCATCCTCGAAAGTTTCCTGCTCCTCCGATCAGGCCGTGGCTGGTGACTGTGGTTGCTATTTGACTTCTTACTTTCCCTTTGACTCTGATCCCTTTGTTGATGAAAGCGCCGATACCGGTACTACTTCATCGATTGCAAACATTTTTTTGGCGGCGGGTTGTTCACCGTACACCGTTTTGATTCCTTCTGATGTTAGGAATTTCAGGACTTGATGAAGTTTCGAGGGCACTGGCCTCATGTTATGAATCCAAGGCCTTCCGAGCAGCGCGTTTTACCTCATGTCACCTTCGATCACATGGAACTTTGTTTCTTGTATATCCCGGCCACATTTACAAGCAAAATGATTTCCCCTTTGGTGGTTTCACTTGCCATGTTGAAGCTGTTAAGTACTCGAGCTGCGGGCATGATTTGATCTTGGAGACCGAGTTGCTCTACGACCCTTGATCGAATAATGTTTGCCGAGCTACTTGGATCAATCAACACACGTTTAACTTGAATTTTATTCATAAGGATAGATATTACCAATGCATCGTTGTGAGGTTGTTCGATCCCTTCTGCATCCTCATCGTTGAAAGACAAAGTTTCTTCTGGTAAGTAGTCCCGAGTTCGCTTTTCCCTTGTGATTGTCACCTTGGTGTGTTTAAATACAGGTCCGTGGGGAATATCGACTCCTCCAACGATCATGTGGATCACATGTTGTGGCTCTTCCTGCTCGTTCTGTCTGTTTGAATCTCTGTTTTTGAAGTGGTTCTTGGCTCGATCACCTAAAAATTCTCGAAGGTGACCCTCGTTGAATAGACGAGCTACTTTCTCCCTCAACCGTCTGCAGTCTTCGGTTCTATGACCATGGGTACCATGGTATTTGCGTACTTGATTAGGGTTCCTTTGATATATTTTGCTAAGTAACTTCGTGTTTTTTAATATATTACAGATATAGATTATAGATTGACAAATAGATATGTCAGATTATATTCAGATAGTCAACGTGCTCTCTGTTAATGAACTAATCTATGGATAGATTATCTTATTGGATTGTCCTCAGAAATAAGCAAATATGCATTAATTTGAACTAATCGTACTTCAGAAAATTACATTAATCTAAAAGACTTCTACGTACCCCTTTATATATCATCTTATACTACCGAGGTAATTACAGGTGCTCCACACTTCAGCTCATATATATACATCTACTCAATCAAGTAAGTCTACCATTTGTTGCTTTTATACTGTTTTAATATGAAATTAGCTCGTTTAGTATGTTTTTTACGGTGTTAATTAATTTATTTGCTTGAATATTAGTTTGTTGTACATACGTATATATTTTTACAGTAATACGTGTAAGAATAAATTTTTGATATACAGGGGATGGTGATGCATCAACAAGTTATGCGACAAACTTTGTTGGTTCTATATTTTCTTTTTTTTAGTTATAATGGTGTTCAAGGAGAAACAAAGAGGTATTCCGAACTAGAGGACTTGGAATTGGAGAAGCAACTTAAACTTTTGAACAAGCCGGCCGTCAAAACAATAGAGGTATACATTTTGGTTTGAAAACCATTGTAGTTCTAATTAGTCTCTCAAGTAATAATGTATTTGTGTACTAAGATCCCCTTTTCGGTATAGCCATCTGGTATTTAGAATCCATGGTTTGGACGAATTCAGATTGTCACAATAGCACCGTATAGCCAGTTTTCGGACTGGTCATTCAAAAATAGTCAGCATTTACCAAGTTAATGAAAAATAGCCACTATTTTGCTGCAACAGAGACTGGTCCAGCATAAAATACTGGAGTTCGGTGCATCTGTGTATGAACTCCAGCATATTATGCTGCACCCGTATACTTTGCTAGCTCCAGTATAATATACTGGAGACTGGAGCGCCGGTGCTCCAAACTCCAGTATATTATGCTGGACCGGTATACTTGCTGGAACTCCAGTATATTATGCTGGAGTTCTAGTGTACTTATGCTGGAACTCCATCATATTATGCTGGAGTTCCAGCACACTTATCCTGGAACTCCAGTATAATATGCTGGAGTTCAAGTATACTTATGCTGGAACTCCAGCATAATATACTGGCGTATTTTTCCGGGTTTTGAACAGTGTTTTCGCTCAGATTTATCTTTACATGAAAATTGGCTAAATTTCGATTACTTTTAAAACTGAGCTATTTTTTAACGGTCAGTTGTAAATCTGACTATTTTTGAATTTCATCCATTCAGATTTTTACCACATAGGGCCCATTAATGGACCCTCCATATTAGATTTCTTTTATTTTTAAAGCTCGAACCTAAATCTGTAGTAAATGGTGGATGGATCTCAAACATTCCACCGTACCTTTTTTTGCAGTGAACATATGCTTCCATCGTCCATCTTTGACCATGAAGATTTAAAAACTTCAAACTAAACTTTCGTAGATTCTTTTTTTCATTTTTGAAAATCAATGCTATATTAAATATGAAGAACCTTCTACGTCACAATACTTTTTATGTCTTTATATTAACTAGTTTTAGGATAAGCGCTTTGCGTGTGTACCCCATATCAATATGTATAGAACTTTAAAATATTGTTAAACTATGTATAGTGATGTGCAATTGTTAAGTGCCATTATGAAAGCATTTCTAAAATTTGATATTGAGTTGAAAATAGAATAATTATAAATATTGGGATAATTTTTATATTATAGTATTTATTAGAATGTGTCTTTACACAATAAGTACAAATTTGTATAGAAGGATAGTTTGATAAAGGGGTAATGTACAAACTACTGTACGTATAGAATCAAACATTATTTTCGCATAACAATCTTTCTCTATTTTTTAACTATGATAATTAAATTATACATAATTGCTTGATTTTAATTCTATGACCTATTATAAATTTATAATTATTAATACGAAAAATTGAATGAGCGCCAACTAACATTATTTACTCTGTATAGTTTATACTAAGTCTTTTCTTTTTCTACTACGATAATTAATTATATAGAATTACTTTGTTAGAATTATGATAAAGAATAATTTAAATAAAGAAAGATTTAGTTTTCAAAATTTTAGTTAATGTCTTCTAAACACTAATTCGTTAGAATTCTATGACAAATAATAATTCAAATAAAGAGTGATTTAGTCTTGAAAAATTTAGTTAATATCAAAGTTATAAAAAATAATTAAGACTCAATTTAAAAGTGTAATTTTTTTTAAACTTTCAATGAACATGACTATAAAAAAGGAAAAAAAATCCAAAGTAGTGTACATGAAGGTAAAATTTTGCATTCATTTTATAACCCAAGATTTTGCATACAATTTCGTATTCATGTCGTATTTGATAGTTTGACGTGCTTTTATCAATTTATGTCAGATCTTTTAAACCTTTAATTACTGGCCAATTGCATTTAATAATTCAAATAATAATAGATTTAATTAAGTAAATTTCTACTAAATTTTAAAGTCATAAATATTAGGACTTCCTATATAATAATTGAAATAAAGAACAATTTAGTAAGCAAAATTTAGTTGCTTTTAAATTCCTAAATATTAGGTAAGTAGTTACAATTTTGTCCAATGTCAAATCTATTTTTAAATGGTGAAGAAGACGATAACGATATTTTGCTAGGGAGCTTCGTGCTTTTAATATAATAATAATAATAATAATAATAATAATAATAATAATAATAATAATAATAATAATAATAATAATAATAATAATAACAGTAATAACAATAGTAGTAATAACAATAGTAATAATAACAATAATAATAATAGCAATAATAAAATCAAATATAACAATAATAATAATAAGAATAACATTAATACTAATACTAATGCTACTAATAATAATAATAATAAATAATAATAATAATAATAATAATAATAATAATAATAATAATAATAATAATAATAATAATAATAATAATAATAATAATAATAATAATAATAAAGACTTTGATAAAAGTCGTTTTTTGGTCATTGAAACTCAAACTAAATATGTATAAAATCAGAGGCGGATCCAGGATTTGAAGTTTATGGGTTCCTATCGTAATTTATTAGTTCTTTTTTTATTTGATAAAAACATCTAATATTGAGAACTTTTCCTAGTCCTTTTTTCTGAAATAAAAAAATATATTCCAACATTTAGAACAAAACTAATATTATTCCAAAATTTATTCAAGCCTCGTACACAAATATTAACAAACAATTGTCATATAAAGTTAGGCCGACTTCTTTTACCTTTTTATCTGTCACGACCCGGATTTTCCACCTTCGAGAGTCGTGATGGCGTCTACTCGTAGAAGCTAGGCAAGCCATGAAATATAGAAATTCTTAACTCTTTTATTTTAATCCTTTTTAACAACTTGAGTTAGCAGGTAATCAACGGATTAAAATTTACGATAAACAGAAATAAGCGGAAGACTTAAGCAACTAAAAATAACCAAGCCAGTACTACAATGCCAATATACTCCTCTACCCGGAATCTGGTGTCACAATATTCACGGACGGACTAAGATTACTACAACAAATGTCTGAAAGAAATACAATCTATCTCGAAATCTAATCAAAACAAAGTACATAATGAGATATAAGAGACGCCGGGCCTGCGGACGCCTGCAGGACTACCTCGGGATCTCTGGATGGACTGAAGGCTGGCTCCCCAAGTGCTACTGTCCAAATGCTGCTCCGTTATCTGCACATAGTGCAGAGTGTAGCATCAGTACAACCGACCCCATGTGCTGGTAAGTGCCTGGCCTAACCCCGGCGAGGTAGTGACGAGGCTAGGACCAGACTCCAGATAAACCTGTGCAGTTATATAATATACATCGGAAAATAAATAGGAATAAACAATTTAAATGGGAGGGGATACATGCTACGGGGAAAAATATCAAATCCAGCAGGAACTTAAGAGAAATATGAGAGAACAACTCAGAATCTACAACAAAACAATAATAATACTGTTGCGATGCGCAACCCGATCCAATATAACATTTGTTGCGGCGCGCAACCCGATCCAATATAACATTGTTGCGGCGTGCAACCCGATCCATATTTAGTATTGTTGCGGCGTGCAACCCGATCCATATTCAATATTATTGCGGCGTGCAACCCGATCCATATATAGTATTGTTGCAGCGTGCAACCCAATCCATATATTGTATTATTGCGGCATGCAACCCGATCCATATATTCATATACCTTTAGCAACAACCATACCAAGAGTCCCGGCAAGGGATCAACAATAAACTACACTATCCCGGCAAGGGATTAGACAATAAAAGTAAATACGTCCCGGCAAGTGAGAATCAGCTACAACCAATCTTAATTCAACTTCTATTCATCTCAACTAACACCAATATTCAAATCATAAGTAATTTCCACGAAAAAAAACTTAATCCTTGCTCCATATCGAGAATCATCATTAAAGCATCCGTAGTATCATTTAAGAACACAACAAATTTCAATTTAAGACTCACGGTCATGCTCGACTCCAACATATAGATACTCATCACCATGCCTATACGTCCTACTCAACAAGAAGCAAATAGCAAATAGGACACAACTCCTAATCCCTCAAGCTAAGGTTAGACCGAACACTTACCTCGAACTTCCACGGCCAACTCAATCCTCAAACACCGCCTTTCCTTTCGAATTCGACTCCAAATCAATTGTATCTATACATAATCGACTTAATAACATCAATATATGCTAAACAATCCAATCCCAATACTTAATTATAGTTTTCTAATCATTCTTCCCAAAAAGTCAAAAATTGACCCCGGGCCCGCTTGGTCAAAATACGAGGTTCGGACCAAAACCCGATCACCCATTTACCCACGAGCCCGAATATATAATTTTTTTTGAAATCCGACCCCAAAACGAGGTCAAATTTCCAAATAATCAAAAAGCCCTAACTCTACCCAATTCCCCAATTTTCTACCATTAAAACCCTAGGATTATTGATAAAAGTTGATGAAAAACATTAGATAGTTGAAAGAAATCAGTTAATGAATACTTACTTGTGATTTGGGAAGATCTCTTGAGAAAATCGCCCTAGTTCTTCTATTTTTGTGAAAGTTTGAAAGAAAAATCGCTGAAGTTATGTTTTAAAAGACTCATTGCCCGACTTCCGCACTTGCGGTGCCTGGGTCGCACCTGTGAGACCGCACGTGCGGAAAACTGGTCGCTTCTACGGAAATGACTAGGCCCTGCTGGGGCCTCATCTGCGAGAAAAGGACCCGCTCTTGCGGATCCGTATCTGCGGAAGATTGTCCGCATCTGCGAGACTGGACCGCACCTGCGACCCACTGTGCGCACCTGCGAGCTCGCACCTGCGGTGCTCGACTCGCAGGTGCGGTTACACCAGAACTGATGCAACAGCAGTGTTTTCCTAAGTTTAAACACCCCGGAACCTACCCGAAACTCACCCGAGCCCTCGGGGCTCCAAACCAAACATGCGTACTAACTCAAAAACATCATATGAACTTATACGTGCGATCAAATCGCCAAAATAACCTCTCAAACAACGAATTAAACCTCAAAATCAATAAAATTTCTCAAAACTTCTTAAACATTGACTTTTTCATTTTAGGTCCGAATCACGTCAAACGGATTCCGTTTCTTATCAAACTTCACAGAATTATCTTAAACCACATATAAGACCTGTACCGAGCGCTGAAACCAAAGTACGGGCCCGATATCAACATATTCTGATCAAAATTCATTTCCAAATCCTTTAAACAATTTCAGAAAACAATTTTCTTTAAAAATTCATTTCTCGGGCTTGGGACCTCAGAATTCGATTCCGGGCATACGCCCAAGTCCCATATTTTCCTACGGACCCTCCGGGACCTTCACATCATAGGCCCGGGTTTGTTTACCCAAAATATTGACCGAAGTAAAATTAATTTATTTTATAATCAAAATTTATCATTTTTCACAGATTTTCTCATTTAAGCTTTCCGGCTACGCGCCCGGACTGCACACGCAAATCGAGGCAATGCTAAAAGAGGATTTTTAAGGCCTCGGAACGCAGAATTCATTTTAAAAATAAGTGGTCATCACATTCTCCACCTTTAAAACAACCGTTCGTCCTCGAACGGACAGAAGAAGGAAGTACCTGAGTCGGGGAAAAGATGGGGATAACGGCTCCGCATATCGGACTCGGACTCCCAGGTCGATGCCTCAGGAGGCTGACCTCTCCACTGAACACAAACAGAAGGAAAACTCATCGATCTCAACTGACGAACTTGCCGGTCTAGAATAGCTACCAGCTCCGACTCATAAGACAAGTCCTTGCCCAACTGGACAGTGCTAAAATCTAACATGTGGGATGGATCACCGTGATACCTCCGAAGTATGGACACATGAAAAACTAGATGAACGGCTGATAAGCTCGGCTGCAACGCAAGTATATAAGCCACCTCTCCCACTCGATCAAGAATCTCAAACGGGCCAATGAACCTAGGGCTAAGCTTCCCTTCTTCCCAAATCTCATCACGCCCTTCATAGGCGACACTCGAAGCAATACCTGCTCGCCGACCATGAATGCCAAATCACGAACCTTGCGGTTGGCATAGCTCTTTTGCCTGGACTGAGCGAAGCCTATCCTGAATAATCCTGACCTTGTCCAAGGCATCCTGAACCAGATCCGTACCCAACAACCGAGCCTTTCCCGGCTCAAACCATCCAATCGGAGACCGACACCGTTTACCATATAAAGCCTCATAGGGAGCCATCTGAATACTCGACTGGTAGCTGTTGTTGTAGGCAAACTCCACTAAAGGCAAAAACTGATCCCACGAGCCTCCAAAGTCAATGACTCAAGCTTGGAGCATATCCTCCAAAATCTGAATGGTCCGCTCGGATTGCCCGTCCGTCTGAGGATGAAACACTGTGCTCAACTCAACCTGTGCCCAACTCTCGCTGAACTGCTCTCCAGAAATGTGAGGTAAATTGTGTACCTCGATCCGAAATGATAGACACTGGCACACCATGAAGACGAACAATCTCCCGGATATAGATCTCAGCTAACCTCTCGGAAGAATAGGAGACTGCCACAGGAATGAAATGCGCTGACTTGGTCAGCCTATTAACAATGACCCACACTGCATCGAACTTCTTCTGAGTCCGTGGGAGTCCAGTAACAAAGTCCATAGTGATACGCTCCCACTTCTACTCGGGAAGCTCAATCCTCTGAAATAAACCACCGGGCCTCTGATGCCCGTACTTAACTTGCTGAGAATTCAAACACCGAGCCACATACACAACGATATCCTTCTTCATTCTTCTCCACCAATAATGCTGCCGCAAGTCCTGATACATCTTTGCGGGGCTCGGATGAATAGAGTACCGGGAGCTGTGGGCCTCCTCTAAAATTAACTCTCGGAGACCATCCACGTTAGGCACACAAACTCGACCCTGCAATCTCAAAACTCCATCATCACCTAGGGTAACCTGCTTGGCACCTCCGTGCTGCACCGTGTCTTTAAGGACACACAAATGGGGATCATCATACTGCCGATCTCGGATACGCTCCAATAATGAAGAACGAGCGACTGTGCAAGCTAACACACGGCTGGGCTCAGAAACATCCAACCTCACGAACTGATTGGCCAAAGCCTGAACATCCAAGGCAAGCGGTCTCTCACCGACCGATATAAGCTAAGCTGCCCATACTGGCTGACTTCCTACTCAAAGCATCGGCCAACACATTGGCCTTTCCTGGATGATATAAGATGGTGATATCATAATCCTTCAACAACTCCAACCACCTCCTCCGCCTCAAATTCAACTCTTTTTGCTTGAACAAATACTGAAGACTCTTGTGATCCGTGAACACCTTACATGCCACGCCACACAGATAATGCCTCCAAATCTTCAACGCGTGAACAATGGCTGCCAACTCCAAATCATGAACCGGATAGTTCTTCTCATGAATCTTCAACTGCCACGAAGCATAAGCAATGACCTTGCCATCCTGCATCAACACTGCACCAAGTCCAATACGAGATGCATCACAATAAACTGTATAAGGCCCTGAACCTGTGGGCAAAACCAACACCGGTGCCGTAGTCAGAGCTGTCTTGAGCCTCTGAAAGCTCGCCTCACACTCGTCCGACCATCTGAACTGGGCACCCTTTTAGGTCAACCTGGTCATCGGGGCTACGATCGATGAAAACCCCTCTATAAATGATTTTAACTTCATCATGATGAGTAGCCTATTAAGTAATTTCTTTGCTACTGTATTCTTTGTTCTAAGTAATCTCTATGTTTCTGCTGCCAATTTATTTAGATCTATGATAAATGATTTTAACTTCATCTATTGTTTAATAAGTAACATTTCATAGTTAAAAGTTACATGTATATTTAGAAGTGTTTTTTTTCCATAACTAACTAAGAGTCATATTTTGTTTTAGTAATGACTTAAGAACTTAAATCCTTTTAATAATCAAAAGAGATAGGTAAATTGTAGGTACATAATTATCTTAAGGTACTTTATCTTTATTAATTTCATAGTCTTAATTATTGACAATAATAATAAGAATAAGGTTATAATAAGGTCCAATGTCAATACAATATCCATATGTTGTTTGACTACCTTTAGTTTACAAAAGAGTATTCAGTTGTGGGATTATACTGGGTGGTATTTGATCTAAAAATTTGGAGGCATTATCTATACGGGAAACTTGTGAGATTTATACTGACCATAAAAGTCTAAAGTATATCTTTCAGCAGAGAGATTTGAATCTTCGGCAGCGTCGGTGGATGGAACTACTCAAAGACTATGATTGTTCTATTTTTATCATCCTGGAAAAGCCAATGTGGTGGATGATGCATTAAGCAGAAAATCTATTGGGGAGTTTGGCACATATAGCTCCTGCTAAGAGACTTTTGGCCAAAGATATTCAGAGACTAGAAGATACAGGTATCAAATTTAGTGTCAGAAATTCAGAGGCATTGTTGGCTTGTGCTCAAGCTAAGTCTTCATTAGTTGAGCGCATTAAGGCCACCCAATATGAGGATGAACGATTATGCAAATACAGAGATGAGGCCTTAGCTGGTAAAAGCAAGGATATGATTGTTGCAAGTGATGGTGTGCTTCGAATGGGTGACTGGCTATGTGTAGCAGACGTAGATGGGTCGAGACATGCTATTCTTGAAGAAGCCCAAAACTCTAAATACACTATACATCCTGGATCCACAAAAATGTACCATGACCTGAAGCAATTTTATTGATGGGAAGGTATGAAGAATGATGTTGCTAACTTTGTTTCTAGTTGTTTGACTTGTCAGCAGGTCAAGGCTGAGCATCAGCGACCCGCAGGGCTATTACAACAAATTGAGATTCCAGAGTGGAAATGGGAAAGAATTACTATGGATTTTGTTACCGGTCTACCACGAACCCGTAGAGGTTGTGACTGAGTATGGGTGATTGTAGATCGACTAACGAAATCAACACATTTTTTGCTAGTGAAGACTACATATGGTGGAGTGAGGTATGCACAAATATTTATGAACTAAATTGTCCGACTTCATGGAGTTCCAATATCCATCATCTCTGATAGAGGATCACAATTTACCTCACACTTTTGGAAATCCTTTCAAGAAGCATTGGGTACACGAGTAGATCTTAGCACTGCATTTCATCCACAAATAGACGGGCAGTCTGAACGTACTATACAGATCTTGAAGGATATGTTGAGAGCTTGCATTCTTGAGTTTGGAGGTAGTTGGGACGCTTATCTACCTTTTGCTGAATTTGCTTACAATAATAGCTTCCACTCTAGTATTCAAATGGCACCGTATGAAGCATTGTATGGTAGAAGATGTAGTTCTCCTTTCGGATCGTTTGAAGCTGGTGAGACTAACTTATTGGGACCTGACTTAGTACAAGAAGGTATGGACAAAGTCCAGTTGATCAGACAGAGATTGCTTATAGCTCAAATCAGACAAAAGTCTTATGCAAATAACAGAAGAAGAGATTTTGTGATCACAATTGGGGTTAAAGTGTTCCTATGAGTCTCCCCTACAAAAGGTGTGATGCGGTTAGGGAAAAGAGGCAAGTTGAGCCCCAGGTTTATAGGACCGTATGAGATACTAGACCTGGTGGGAGCTCTGGCTTATCATTTGGCACTTCCTCTGGAGTTGTCCTTTATTCATCCAATATTTCATGTCCCAATGCTAAAGAAATGTATATCAGACTCATCTCAAGCACCTGCTATACCGCTTAACGAGAAGTTGTCTTACGAGGAGGAACCAATGGCTATTGTTGATAGGTAAGTAAGAAAACTACGGTCAAAAGAAATTGAGTTCGTAAAAGTCTTATGGAGAAATCATACGACTGAAGAAGCTACTTGGGAAATAGAAGATGCAATGCGAGTCAAGTACCTCCATTTGTTTCAGTCTACAAGTATGTACTTGAGTTAATTTCGGGGACCGAATTTTATAAGGTGGGGAGGATGTATCAATATTTTAAATGAGGACATATGGGGTATTTAATAAATAATTTAAGTTTTAAAAAAAATACTAACTAAATAAATAAATCAAAACAAAACAAAAAGGAAGAGAAAGTCAAACAAAGCTAACAAATAAAACAATAAAAACGAAAGAAAGAGTAATGGGCCAAATAACGTGAAAGGCTTCGGCTGAGTCAAAGCAAAAGAAATTACTTCCAGCCATTATTTGTTCAAATATTAAGGTATTGTATTCCATAAATTTGAGAATATATTTTAATGGTTAGAGTTAAATAAGGAGATAGGCAAAAGTCAGTGAAACAAGAAAAGATATGTATAATTTTTGTTAATCTTTAGCAATCTGTTGAGGAATCTTAAGCACTAATTGTGTCTTACGATTATTACTTGAGCTACTTCTTCTGGTAGATTTTAATTTTGATTCTCATGATTGTAAGATTCTATAGAGTAATAGAAATTACACTAGTCCATTCACGCAATTGAGAATTTTCATCCTAAAGAAATAATTGAACCTTATGAAATTGGATTAACAAATTATATGAATATGTTGGAGTTGATAGATTAGTAATTACTCATATGTGGGTAAATATAATTTGGCGAATTAAGAGTCAAATATAAAACATCGATTGGTTGGTAATTCTAAATTAGCTATGAATTAGCCTATACAAGGAAATTAACATGAGATCGATATTATGTAATTATAGATTGATTGGAGGAATTTGTACGAATTGCTTAAGGTGAAGCATTTGGTATTTCGGCACGAGTACTGGGAGTAGTAATCTTACCGCAATTTGTGTTTTCATAACTTTCATGATTTACATATGATTTTTAATATGAATATGTTACCGATTATTTTGAGTTGCATGTGGGACAAGTCTTTTAGTCGATATGATACCGAAATAGTTATTTGAGATGATTACCGTTGTTTTAAATATTTGCGTTGTCACTAGATCTGTTTTACCGTTACTTGAATTTACTATTATCGAAATGAAATTATATGATTTGATGAGAACCGAAATACCCTATATTGATTTAAAATATTTTCTACGAGTATATACGGATTACAGAGACAAGTATAAATGGGTGTAGACATTGAAGGATCCCGTAGCTAACGGCGGGTTCGTTCGACCTGGTGCACCTTGTAATTATCGATTACCGTTACAACCCTCGCTAGTGGGAAGGTAGAACTAGTATGCCGTTATCGATTTCCCTCGAGTAGGGACTACTGTTATTTTTGACTTCTTGCAAAGAAGTCCATAGTTTTACCGATTACATGATGCATTCATTGAAACCATCCAAACATGAATATTGATATTACACAGTATTTATCGAGCATTTTACTGAATTATCAATTGATTTATATTACATGAAAAACATGTTGAGACTGATTATTGTTTATTATTTCTGAAAAGGGCATTGTTATGATATTTTCTGTTCAATATATATATATACTAGCATGTTTTCTAACTCTTCCCCAAGAAAAACGGTTGTGGTTAAGTGTTATTACTCACTGAGCTAGAGACTCATTCCCCTTTAATTTTTTTTACAGAGACAGTAGTTGACGCGGGCGAGGATTTCGTTAATTAGAGTGCACATGTTGATAGTTCTTGGTGAGACTCGCATTTGTTCGCGTGGGCGGAGATTTTATTTATTGTTATGGTCTTTTCTTTGTAGTCTTAGAGTCACTCCATAGTAATTCTTTTGGTGTCTTGAGTATTCTTTTGTTATTATAGACTTATGTTGAGTATCGCTCATTCTTATCAAAGTTGGAGATAAAGTAGTATTTCTACTTTTTAGTGGGTGGACTATTAATGGTAGATATTTGTTTTGGTTAACTGATAAAGTCATTGTCGTTTGAATTGATATTATGATTTTTGGTTGTTGATTTGAGACAGGAATTTTTTTGGTATAGTCTAAAAACAGGGGAAACTCTATCCGATTTTCTGTAAAATACCGATGAGGCTTACTTGGGGGCACTTGCTCCTAAGAGCTGGTCATGATCCTAAATTGGGTCGTGACAATATGGATGTGTTAAATGAGTATAAATTTAATATTTTAGATATGTGTAATCCTATCGGGATGAGTATGTGTCTCGACCCCACTTTTCCTTCGTAGGATGTCGTGATGGCACCTAGTCTCTAAGACTAGGTAAGCCTAACAAACATGCGGAATATCGAGTCACAAGCTCTACTGCGGTATCATAGTCATCCTTATACAAATGTATCTAATAAAAGGAGGAAAATATAAAAATAGATAGAAGGTGACTCCGAGGCTTGCGAACGCCGGCAGATGTACCTTGAAGTCTCCAAGTATGAACTCAGTTCACTGATGCCTGGACTGGCAAGAGGTACCTGGATCTGCACAAAAGATGTGCAGAAGCGTAGCATGAGTACACCATAATGGTACCTAGTAGTGCCATGCCTAACCTCGGTAGAGTAGTAACGAGGTCAAGTAAAGGCCCTACTGGAATAAATAAGAAACTGAACAAGTACATTACAATGAAATGATGATAACATTAGAAATGAGACAATTAAGGAAAAATACCGATAATAGCTACACTGAACTAAGGCTAATAATGCATCACAGAAGAAAACAAGGAAATGCTTTGACATAGATCAAAACAACAAAACAAAAGTGAAGACATAGAGAGTATAAACAAGAGTCACTATGAAGGTATCACCTCGTAGTCTCAAATCACAAATCAATTCACAATCTTTCATTATATCACCGCGGGAGCCTTGCATTTAATTTTAAAAATGATTTTTCCCGAAACATCATGCCGTATTTTAGCCCACCTTATCACACCGCATGGCTTCTAGTAGTTCCCCTACTAACCATGCATATCAAGCCCACTTTATCTCATTGCATACATTTCAACCCCAAAACATTATACCACTACATGCATATCAATATCACAACAAATCACAAATCGCACCTCAAGTGCCCAATATCACAACTTGCCAAGAAACCAACAACAACAATGTTTTCACAATAAAGAGCCCATGGCTCAACCACAATGTGCACAAGAGTCTCAATAATAACAACCGAAAATGAATAACTCAACAGAATAGTAATTTACGACTTAAGACTTTGTCTCAATGTAAAGCACGACCTTTATAATTCAATACCATGTTCAACAACAAGATATACCAAGAACAACCACTTCAAGTAAGAATTCAACAGTTAAATAATGAATATGGAATAAAGGAAAACAAGAACTTCAACTAAACATGTAGTTCAATTAACAAATATGGGCTAAGACAAATAGAGCATGTGAAATAGACTAATGATGATGAAGATAACATGTTATGATAACTCAATTGTAACGATCCGACCAGTCATTTTGAGAATTTAAACTTTGCTCGGTTGTTTGAGGGCATGAGTAGCTCCGTATGATGCATTATGACTTATGTGAATCGTCAGTTTTGGTTTTCAGGTTATTCGGAATTAATTTAGAAGAATGATTCTATGCTAGAAGCTTTAAATTTGAAAGGGGTGACCAAGTTTGACTTTTTAGTATTTGACCTCGGATTGGATTTTTGATGGTTCCGTTAGCTCCGTGGGGTGATTTTGGTCTTAGGAGCGCGTCTAGATTGCGATTTGGAGGTCCGTAGTAGAATTTGACTTGAAATGGCGAAAGTTGGAATTTTGAAAAGTTTGACCGGGAGTTGACTTTTTGATATCGGGGTCGGATTCCATCCCGAAAGTTGGAGCAGGTCCGTAATGTAAAATGTGACTTATGTGCAAAATTTAAGGTCAATCGGACGTGATTTGATAGGTTTCGGCATCGGTTGTGAAAGTTTGAAGTTTCAAAGTTCATTGATTTTGAATTGAGGTGTGATTCGTGTTTTTAACGTTTTTATATGTGATTTGAGGCCTCGACTAAGTCCGCGATATGTTTTGAGACTTGTTGGTATGTTCGGATGGGGTCCCGAGGGGCTCGGGTGAGTTTCGGGGTGGTTTCGGACCATTTTTAATTGCTAGTTTTTGGCTATAGGGGTGTACACTGCGATAGCATGGTTCTGGCCGCGATAGCGAAGAAAAAAATGGAAAAAAATGGCCAGTGCTTCGCCATCGCGGAAGTCCTTTTGCGATCGCGTAGAGGAAATGTTCTACTGCATTGACCCAAATTTGGAAGCTTATATCCCACAATCTATAAGGAATTTGGAGATGATCCAGAAATGAAAGCTGTAACTCTTGATGTCTAGTCTTCAGAAGGTCAAACCAATTGTAATTTGGAATTTTGTACAAAAAGTTATGACCATTATACTAGAGGCTATCTGGAAGAGTTGGAGAAGGCTGTTTGAAAAATTTGTTCTTCGCGATCGCGTGAGAATGGCCACGATCGCATAGAGTAAAAAAGGCTGGAAATATTTTGTGCTTCACTATCACGTTAGTTTTCCGCGATAGCATACAGAAGTGCCTGGGAAGATTATAAAGTACTCTATTTTGAGGGTTAGGACCATTTTTACATTTTTGGAACTAGGGAGCTCGGATTGAGGCGATTCTTGAAGCAATTTTCACCATATGAATTGGGGTAAGTGTTCTCTACTCGGTTTTGGTTATATTTCATGAATCTATCTTCGATTATAGCTTTTGGTTGAGGAATTTTAAAGAGGAAATTGGGGTTTTGGGCTAAAGTTTCATAATATGATTTTTTGAGTTTTGAACATCGAATTGGAGACAGAATTGAGTGAAACTAGTATGTTTGGACATGTAATTGAATGGATTGTCGAATTTTGTGAGTTTTGTTGGGTTATGAGGTGTGGTCTCGGGTGTGATTTTGGCCGGATTTGGGAGTTGATTTAGGATTCGATCTTTATCATTTGGAATTGTTTCCTTGGGCTTTATTTGATGCATTTGAATTGCTTTTTGCTAGTTTTGAGCCGTTCGGAGGTCGCTGCGCACGTGATGGCATTTTTGAAGCATCGCTTGGCTTGCTCGGTATTTGACGGGCATGTGGGCGTGCACCGTGTGAATTGTGACTACGTTATTCATGTGGTACTGTGTAGTTACCTGATCTTACCTGTAATCATGAAATTTTTACGTACTTGAGCTATTGAGCTTTGATCCATGTTAGACACCATGCATAGGCTATATGCTTATCCTGTTGGGACCCACTAAGATCATTTTTGCTATTGAGTTATTTGCTTTCATTGCTTTATATACTCAGTCATACGCATTCATATGCATATCATATCTCCGTCTCTATTGTTGCTTATTAATCATATCATCATCTATGGGCTAGTTTCATGACATTGTGAGCCCGAGAAAGAGAGAGAGATTGGAGAGATTGATGACTGAGTAAGAGCGAGGGCCTGATTGTGAGGATATTGATACTACATCACGTGAGTTGTCCGTGCGGATTTTGATATTGATACTTTAGCACGTGAGTTGTCTGTGCAGCACGTGAGTTGTCAGTGCGGATTCTGATATTGATACTATGGAACGTGAGTTGTCTGTGCAGATTATAGCGCTTAGGCTGTAGGAGCCCCTCCGAAGTTTGTACACACCCCCAGTGAGCGCAGTTGATTATATTGAGGGATGGATCTTCCCTGGACATGGATCTTGTCCAAAGTATTTATATACCTGGAGATGGATCTTCTCCATGGGGTCGGATTGGCCTTCCTTGGTACTGGGTGACTAATTACCAATGATGTATATATTCCTGGATGGATCTTCCCTGGGCCGTATGGGCCATATACAGTACCGAGTGGTTGAGCATTGATGTGTGGAAAGTGTGAGACTGTGAGATTGAGTACTCCGAGAGTGTGAATAAATGATTCATCTCTGAGATACTTGGAATTAGCATGCACACATGACATACAGGCAAAGAGATGCATTTTCCTCATGTTGTACGGTATCACGTCATTCATGACTTTTTACACACATTGATATGTGGGCATAGAGAGGTATTTCACACTTGCTATCTAGAAAGAAAATGAAACATCTTATTTATTGTGGAAAGGATTTTTGGGGAAAATTACAGTTTTCAAACTATCTCATATTTTTCGACGATTTTGGTAAAGGATTGGGTTTTCACTGATATTCTTGAAAAGCGGAACTATCTTTGGAAAACTGTGGAAAAGTTGAGCATTTTATCTCTGAGTTACTTCCTTATTTATATGCTCTATGTTGCTATGAATTGTTATTGGCTACTGGTGTTGGACCCGACCATGTTCCAGCTCGTCACTACTTTCAACCTAAGTTTAGATTTGTTACTTATTGAGCACATGGGGTCGGTTGTACTCATACTACACTTCTGCACATTGCGTGCAGATGTTGGCTGATGTTGTTGCTGTGGTCGATGGGAGTTGGATTGGAAGTTGTGCTTGCGTCCCTGTTGTAGCAGCCTCTTGTTCATGGTAGCCTTAGATTTATAAAACTTTGTTTATGTACTTTTCAGACAGAAGATGTATTTTCTTCATATCAACTTTGTAAACTCTATTCTTAGAAGCTCATGATTTGTACTACCAGTCCTTGGGGAATGTATAAAATTTAGTTAATTTTTCTATTTAGATTGACTTCATTGGAATTGAATAGTTATTAGTTGGCTTACCTAGCGGGGTAGGTTTAAGTGCCATCACGACTATTGGATTTTGGATCGTGACATCAATGAAGGCATGAAAGGAATCTACATAGCTAAAACCGGTAAATTTTCACATTAGCCTGTGACACACTCGTCACCATGCGTACACGGCTTCCACACATCACAATTATCACAAAAAACACCAAATCCTAAGGGGTATTTCCCCTACACAAAGTTAGGCAAGATACTTACCTCAAACACGCTAACTCAATCCACTAGTTGGCCTTTCCCTCGGTTTTCCAACTCCAAACGGCTCGAATCTATCCAAAACAACTTCATACCATAAATATAAATTATAGGAAACTAATTCGAATAATAAAGTTACGATCTTTGCAAAGAAATAAAAAGTCAACCCGGGCTCGCATCTCGGAACCCGATTAAAATTATAAAATCCGAACATCCATTAAATAACGAATCCAACCATACAAGAATTACTCAAATTCGACCTCAAATCGCCTTTCAAAACTCAAAAATTTAGTCTAGGAAGTTTTTACCATTTTTTTCCAAATTTCCAACTCAAATCCCTAATTAGATGATGCAAATAGTAATAGATTCATGAAATATAGTCCATTCCGGGTTAGATTCACTTACCCCAACAATTTCCTTGAAAACCCTCAAAAAATTGTCTCACACCGAGCTCTCTATGTCCAAATTATGAAATATGAGATAGAACCCTCATTTTTGAAATTATATTCTGCTGCCCAGGTGCTCTTCTTCGCGAACACGGAATGGGCCTCGCGTTCGCGAAGCACAAAAATACTGAGCTGTCAAATCCCTCTTCGCGAACGCGAGATCCCCTACACGAACGCGATGAACATTGAGCCCAGGCCTACACGAACGCGACCCCTCATACGCAAATGCGATGAACAACTCCTTATACCTTCGCGAATGTGTGGACATCTTTGTCAGCATGACGAACAAACCTCACTTGCCTCCCAGATACCCTTCGCGAACGCGATGAGGGAAACTTGACAGCAAAAAATTCAGCAGCTTTAGCAATTCTTCAAGGGTTCAAAATGCGCCAAACATGGTCCGAATCACTCCCGAAGCCCCCGGGACCGCAACCAAAAATACCAACAAGTCCTAAAACATCATATGAACATGCTCGAAGCGTCAAATCACATCAAACAACACTAGAACCACGAATTCAAGCCTAATGAACTTATGAACTTCCAAATTTCAAAACTAATGTCGACTCATAACAAAACAACTCTGATTGACTTCAAATTTTGCACACAAGTCATAAATAATATGACGGACCTATTCCAACTTCCGGAATCGAAATCCGAACATGATATCAATAAAGTCAACTCCTGGTCAACTTTCCACCTTTCAAACCTTCAACTTTTCAACTTTCACCAATTCACGCCGAAACGACCTACAGACCTCCAAACCAACATCCAGATACGCTCCTAAGTCTAAAATCACAATACAGAGCTATTGGAACCATCAAAACTCCATTCCCGAGTTATGTACACAAAAGTCAAACTACGGTAAACTCTTTCAACTTAAACCTCCAACTTAGGGACTATGTGTCCCATTTCACTCCCAAACTCGCCCGAAACAAAAACCAAACACCTCGGAAAGTCACATAATCACAATATAACATAAAGGAGGCAATAAATAGGGGATCGAGTCTCAAATACTCAAAACGACCGGCCGGGTCATTACATCATCCCCTTCTTAAAACAAATGTTCATCCTCGAATGAGTATAGAGACATACCTGAAGTTAGGGGTGTTCATGGTTCGGTTTGGGTCGGTTTTTCCCTAAAAAGAAACCAAATCAAGTAAGTCATTTTTTCAAATATTAGAACCAAACCAAACCACTTAAGTCGGTTTTTTCTCGATTCGATTTATGTCGGGTTTTTTTTGGTTTTTCCGGTTAGTTGTCGGTTTTTTCTTAAATATAAGACATACACTACCAAACACATATTCCCGCGACCACATTTTCAACGTAACACTATCAAATCAATTGCCCTTTGAGAAATCAATTATTTACTAAAATATATCGATAATAATTGAATCAAACATTGATGAATAATTTAAGGACTCAATTAAAAATATTTTTTTAACATGAAATGGATTCTTACACTTAACAAAAGAAAACTACCAATCAAACTAGAATATAAAGGTAAACAACTGTATTAAAAGTGCAAACGATTAATATTCACCATAAAAATTTTGAAACTTTGTATAAAAATACATACATATATATATATAGGTGTAATAATAAATTTGAAATAGCTACTCCTATAGTCGGTTTGGTTTGGTTATTTTTTGATTAATACCAAAACCAAACCAAATTTGATCGGTTTTTAAAATTCAAAACCAAAGCCAAACCAAACCAAAAAGTATCGATTTTTTGGTCGGATTGGTTCGGTTTTCAGTTTGGTTCGGTTTTTCGGATTTAACACCCCTACCTGAAGTGGTGAAAGGATGAGGATAACGGCTATGCATATCATGCTCGGTCTCCCAAGTCACCTCCTCGACTGGTTGACCCCTCCACTGAACCTTCACTGAAGCAATGTTCTTCGACCTCAACTTTCAAACCTGACTGTCCAAAGTGGCCACAAACTCCTCAATATAAGACAAATCCTTGTCTAACTGGACTGAGCTGAAATCCAACACTTGAGACGGATTACCGCGATACTTTAGGAGCATAGAAAAATGGAATACTGGATGAACTGCAACTAGACTAGGCGGCGGTGCAAGCTTGTAGGTCACCTCTCCGATCCTCTCAAGAATCTCAAAAGGTCTGATATACCTAGGGCTCAACTTGCTCTTCTTTTCGAATGTCACGACCCAAAATCCACTAGTCGTGATGGCACCTAACCCAACCCGCTAGGTAAGCCAACTAATAACTATCCAATTCTAATAATATTAATAAAACAATTAAACAAAAGAAATTTTCTGAATCTTATATATTCCCCAAGAACTGGTAGTACAAATCATGACCTTCTAAGAATAGAATTTACAAAACCGTTATGAAGTAAATACATCTGCTGTTTGAAAAGTACATAACATAGTTTTATATTCTAAGGCTACCATGAACAAACAACTACGATAGGGACGCAGGTACATCTTCAAATCAAGCTCCCATCGAACATAGCAACAACCACAGCCAACATTTGCACGCAACGTGCAGAAGTGTAGTATGAGTACAACCGACCCCATGTACTCAATAAGTAACAAACCTAACCTCATTTTAAAAGTAGTGATAAGCTGAAACAAGGGTCGGGTCCAACACTAATAGCCAACAGCAATTCATAACAATGTAAAGCAAGTAATAAAAGAAGTGACTCGGAATTTAAAATTCTCAGCTTATTCATACTTCTCGAAAATCATTTCGCTTTTCAAGTATATCAGTGAAAAACCAAATCCTTTACCGAAATCGTCGAAAAATATGAGATAGTTTGAAAACTATAATTTTCCAAAAACTTTCAACAGGTAAATGTTTCATTTCAGTTAGCATGAGGAAAGTACTTCTCTGTGCCGACATGTCAAGATATAGGTAAAATCATGAATGTCACCAAACCGGATAACAGAAAGGAAATGCATCTCTATGCATGTATCTCAAGTACGCATGTCAAATGCAATGCCTCTCAGTGATAAACTCATGTACTCACACTCTCAGAGTACTCAATCTCACTGTCTCACATTTCTCTCTTACCACGCTCAATACTTAGCACACTCAATTACTCGGCACTGTACAATACTCGTTGTGGCGTGCAACCCGATCCACATATATATAGCCATAAGGCTCGTTGCGTCGTGAAACACGATCCATATATATGTATATATACATAATCAACTGCGCTCACTGGGTGTGTGTAGACTCCAGTAGGGCTTCGATAGCCCAAGCGCTATAATATACACAGACAACTTACGTGCCATAGTATCAATATCAGAATTCGCACGGTTAACTCACGTGCTGCACGGGCAACTCACGTGCTATAATATCAATATCAGAATCTGCACGGACAACTCACGTGCTGCACGAACAACTCACGTGCTATAGTATCAATAACCTCACAATCAGGACCTCGGCCTCGCTCAGTCATCAATCTCTCTAGTCTCACTCACGGGCTCACAAATGTCATGAAGCTATGCATAAATATGACTGAGTATGAAATATCAATGAAATCAGTAAAATGACAACAACAAACGACCACTATGGGTCCCAACAATACCGGCATAAAGCCTAAACATGATATCTAGCATGATTGACAACTCAATTACTTCATCACATTGTGAAAACATAGATATCAGCAAAATAGGACCACTATACAGTGCCCTTGAAACAACGGAGTCCCAATACACATGGTGCACGCCTACACGCTCATCACCTAGCATGTGCGTCACCTCAACATCAATCACATAGTACGCAATTCGAGGTTTCATACCCTCAGCACTAAGTTTAGAAGAGTTACTTACCTCGAAAAAGCAAATTCCAATATCGAGCAAGCCAAGAAATTCTCCAAAAATGCCATTTTGCGCCGACCTCGGAACTGCTCAAAACTAGCCAAAAGCAACTCAAATACATCAAATAAAGCCCAAGGAAACAATTCAAATGCTAAAGATCAAATCGTTAGTCAAAACCCAAAATCGGCCAAAACTCACACCGGGACCGCACCTCGAAACCCGACAAAACTAACAAAATCCAACAACCCATTCAATTACGAGTTCAACCACACTAGTTTAAATCAATTCCGACTCTAAATCGATGTTCAAAACTCGATAAATTCATATTATGAAACTTTAGGCCAAAACCCCTAATTTCCTCTTTGAATTCATCAACCAATTACAACAACAACAACAACAACAACAACAACGGCCCAGTGTAATCCCACAAGTGGGGTCTGGGGAGGGTAATATGTATGCAGACCTTACCCCTATCCCGAGGGGCAGAGAGGCTGTTTCCAGGAGACCCTCGGCTCAAGAAGGCAACAAAAGACGATATATTAGTACCATCAATAGAATCATAATAAAATAACAACAATATAAGAAATACGAAATAAATGCAAAGTACAATAATAACTAGCAGATAAAGCCCTACATCAGTAGATAACCACTAGCATCCTAGAACTAAATCCTAAATGGCTAGTCTCACTCTGGTGCACCGTAGAAATATACACAACTTTCCCCTAACCTACAACCTTAATGCTCGACCTCCACAATTCCCTGTCAATGGCCATGTGCTCAGTAATCCTAAGTCGTGCCTGATCATCAACCAATTGCTAAAAATAAAGATGGATTCATGAAATTTAATCATAACTAAGTAGAGAACACGTACCCTAATCCTTGTGATGAAATTTACTCCAAAAATTGCTCCATTTCGAAGTCCATAGCTCAATAAGTGGTAAAAATGACCAACCCTCGAACTTATAACATTCTTCCCAGCGATTCCGCATTTGCGGACAAATCGTCGCATCTGCGATCACCGCTTCTGCAGTAAAAACTTTGCTTCTGCAAAAATGGCCTTGCCTAGCAACCCCCGCACTGCGGATACCAAATTCTGCTTCTGCGAAGATTTTTGCACCTGCACTTCCAACCTCGCATCTACGCTCACTCAGGTGCCCCACAAAAATCCGCTTCCGCAGTCCTCCTCACCCAGCCTCATCTCGCTTCTGCGACTCCACTAACGCTTCTACGACTATCGCACCTGCGCAAGCCAGTCGCGTTGCGGTCATACCAGAACCACCAGCAATCAGTAATAGCAACATGAAAAAAAATGATCCAAAATCAATCCGACACACGCCCGAGCCCCTGGAGACCCCGTCCAAGCATACCAACAAGTCCCATAGCATAACACGGACCTACTCGAGGCCTCAAAACACACATCACAACATTGAAACGACGAATCACACCTCAATTCGATATCATTGAACTTAGAAACTTCAAACTTCCACAACAAATGTCGTAACCCATTAAATCACGTCGACCTCAAATTTTGCACACAAGTGACATTTGACATTACAGACCTGCTCCAACTTCCGGAATCAAAATCCGACCCCGCTATCAAAAGGTCCACTCTCGGTCAGACTTTCCAAAATTCCAACTTTCGCCATTTCAAGCCAAATTCTACTACGGACCTCCAAATCACAATCCGGGTGCGCTCCTAAGTCCAAAATCACCCAACGGAGCTAACGGAACCATCAGAAATCCAATCTGAGGTCAAATACTAAAATGTCAAACTATGTCAAACCTTTCAAATTTTAAAGCTTTCTAGATGAGAATCATTCTTCCAAATCAATTCTAAATAACCTAAAAAGCAAATCCGATGATTCACATAAATCATAATACATCATACGGAGCCACTCATGCCCTCTAACAACTGAGCGAAGTGCAAATTCTCAAAATGACCGGTCGGGTCGTTACATACTCCCCCACTTAAACATACGTTCGTCCTCGAACGTGACCAGAGTTGTTCTAAAAGCCATCAGATCGTTGTGTAACCTTACCATGCACATACCCGAGGGTGATACCACGTCACCCTATGCCATATAGGTCTGATAACACAACATAACTGAAGTTTCATAATTCAACCTAGCCCATAAACCTTAGAACCAAATTTCCAACATCCGGAATTTTTCATAAGATCAGAATCTCGCATCTACACACTGTATAAGTCTAAACAAGCTGTATCAAGCCGTAATCATAACCCAAGATGTAATCACATGATATACCGCATAACTCAAATACTCATAATAATAATTTCTAATCATAGTAGCTGCTCAAAATAACCCAATAACAGTAATAAACCTGATATCAAACAAAACCTCGTTCTAAAACCTTTGTACACTGCCGATGATGAATGAAATACCCAGAAACTCATAACCATTCATCAGATCAACAAGTCATGGAGCTCCCTCTCCTTCGACAAGAACTATAGCAAGTATTGATATTATCCTTCCAACCTTGCTGTAATCAATTCCAATAGTATCCATTTTAGGTCCAATGACCCCATCTCATCCAACACGACCACTCTAGTAACATGACACATCAATACAATCTAAAGCCACAACCTGTGCAATCCATGCACCAATAAGCAACATTCCAAATGTAGTCAAATCATAGAAAATGACTCAAACGAGAGAACTGTCCCGCAAGCTTAACAAGTACTGCCCCAATGAAATGCTGAAAATCCATCACACAGTAGGATCATCACAGGAATCTAACACAAAGGTTCGTACCTCAACATTACCCCGCTACAATGCGTGACCTCATCTTAATACTGGTCCATGGCATATACCTCGAGCCACCTTACTCAAAATCAATAACCACGCGCGACTCGACATCAAGTTCCCAAAGTGCATTACCATAACCACGGAGAAGCAAATGACGCAATGCCACACAAGCCCGAAAGAACATAACCAATGCGCAATCAATCATGCAACACCTAAATACCCATCTCGCTCAAATTCTGCTATAAAGCCCAAATAGAACCGCACCATGTGTGCATATAACCAACAAATCACAACTCCACGTAGCATAGAAGAGTAACTCACAGATCATTCAGAACAAAAATAAGCTCAAAAATAACCGAATGGCACAACCCTCAACAATAGCAGTATGGAGCCAACCAATCCGACGCGGTGTAGGATACACATCCTAATTGGGCCTACCGATGGACCCCCAAATCAACTCTGGTCATCCACAAATAGATAAATAACCTACGAAGATCCAAAATGACCAAACCATAACACATACCATCCTCTGACTAGCTTTTGCCATATTTTTACGGTCCACAACCACGAAACAATCTACTTATGAGAACTCCCAGTCTCCAGTTCCATAGCACACACGAATCACCGTATCTGATCCCAACTCCACCACCCGAATATCTAACACATCTCTAATACACGATCATCTCACGAGGAATACTTCTATAATTCTTCTGTGCCACAAAGCAAAATTTGAACATCAGTAGTTGATCAACCAGGAGAGTGCCACGATACCAATGAAGTATCCACAAATCAAAGCACAGTGACCCTTCTGAAACTTACACTCTCATCAAGCCATATCTAATACTAATATCATTTATTTAGTCATATGAAACCGTCCATGCTGCCTAACAATCTTATGATCTTCCCTTCAAAACTGAACTGTGCCTTGCTCATGCAAATATCAATCCCACACAACACACCACATATACCATGGCCTCATATGAAAAATACGAGAACTTCATAATTCACTCCGAGTCACAAGCAACTACATACTTAATTAGCCAAGGACCTTCCATTTGATTTCATCCATGGGAAATCACTACACACCACATGCTCCTCACGCCAGTAGAAAATATACTCCTAGAACTGTGGTAGAAACCATTAAGTACTCTTTGAAGCCCATTTGCACATGACAAAGCTATAGAAATCGAATCTCTCTAACTCAATCAAGCCACTTAGGTCGTCATCCAAGAGCATTACCACGAGATACCTGTGGAAACTCGCCACATCATAAGTACCCAAAGAACCAATCATACGATGCTGATCCAACCTACTATCAAGCTGTCCTAACTCTCCGAGTTCTTCCGGAATTGCTTTCAAATTGATACTTCTCCTCGCTAGAACACTGCTATCTTTAACCAAAACTTTCCCCACGAGACCCTAGATTAAAACCACACCGCCCTAAGGCTGATAAGCCGTTGAATGCTCTCTTAAGCACCCCAAAAATACCACAACCAAGATACTCACTCCGAAGAGACCTCATGCAAATTTCAAGTTGTTCTTTCACCTTCCTTATACTAAAATATAGAATCATTGAGGATATAGAAATAGCGAGAGTCCCGACACTCTCCAATGAAGATTTGAGTTTCTAACACAAATCGTGAAAGATTTGCTACATATAAATCTTGAATCCATTAGAACCATTCTCAAGAGTCATCTACTCTGCTCAAATCTCAATTAAACTAACCAAACGGACCGAATGACCCGTGCCCCATTTGCACACCAACACCCTAAGAAGTAATCCACACCTCTAAGCAACCGAGTAGAACCTTATCCCAGCACACTACATCCGTCACGAATAACAAACTCAATTCATTCCGTGATTCCCATATACCCATTGAGTGTAATACAACCCGTATCCAAAAAGTCCCTTACTCGAGTCATCCTTGAACTCAAAATCTGTAAGTCATAACTGATTCACAAGTATACCTCATACCGAAACCAATACAATACATAATGGTGCATTCAAATCGTCGATAGCAGACTCCCCCACTTGGCGCAAGCTATGGAATAAAACACCTAATAACTTACAATATCGATACCCCATTATTGCCACAATACCGCAAGAAAATTCATCTGAATCCTTTATAAGCTCACATAACACAAACCATCTAATACCTCAAAGCATTTGCAAATCTCGCAATCACCCTTGTAACAGTCAAGCCAACTTTCACAAAAGAGAACTCTCAATAAAACAACATAGGGATTATACAACCACAAGACACCCTGCAAAAGATAACGCACCTACTTAGCCTCAATCTGACATCTCTTCATACCCTTTCTTAGCACAACCACTATGCAGTCACTTAATCTTCCCGAGACTGAACCCACCAACAAGGCATGAGAACCTAATTTGTTCCACAGTTAAACAACATGAAAAATCCTCCAGTATGCTCATAACTCGATACCATACATCACATCAAGATAGAAATCAAGCACCCAATAGTCTTTTTTACATTACAAGCAAACTCTTCTCGTCAAATTCAACCCATATGAACACATCTTGCAGTCACATAATACTCATCACGTAGCCATCCAGCCACAAATTTCGCTAATAGGGACACTATCGAACATATAAATCCAGAAGTACGTGCTCACACAATCAACATCCCTATGCTCAAGCTACAGTAAAAACCCGGCCTCAAGTCCTCCAGACTAGCCCGTCATCACATACTAAAATCACATCTCACACCTCATCCCTTGAATGATATGCCATCGATGCACAACTGATACCGAGCGCTCATGTGCGCATACGAATATGTGGAAGGAATTCAAAGGATTATGCTTCAAGCTGAATCGATGCCGCACGATAAGGAAAGAAAGATGGGAAGTATATCCTAAATGCCCTGTAGCCTCTTGAAGATAGGTATGGATGTCATCATACCGATCTGCAAGACTCTACTAGACAACTGCTCATGACTTGTAGAACTTATGAACCTAGAGCTCTGATACCAATCTGCCACGACCCAAAATCCTCTAGTCGTGATGGAACCTAACCCAACCCACTAGGTAAGCCAACTAAAAACTATCCAATTCTAATAATACTAATTAAACAATTAAACAAACGAATTTTCTAATCTTATATATTCCCCAAGAACTGGTAGTAGAAATCATGAGCTTTAAGAATAGAATTTACAAAGCCATTATGAAGTAAATACATCTCCTGTTTGAAAAGTACATAAGAGAGTTTTATATTCTAAGGATACCATGAACAAAAGGCAGCTACAACAGGTACGCAGGCACATTTTCAAATCCAGCTCCCATCGAACACAGCAACAACAGTAGCCAACATCTGCATGCAAGGTGCAGAAGTGTAGTATGAGTACAACCGGCCCCATGTACTCAATAAGTAACAAACCTATCTTTAGGTTCAAAGTAGTGACGAGCTGGAACAAGGGTCGGGTCCAACACCAATAGCCAACAACAATTCATAACAATGTAAAGCAAGTAATAAAAGAAGTAACTCAAAATTTAAAATGCTCAGGTTACTCATACTTTTTGAAAATCGTTTCGCTTTTCAAGTATATCAGTGAAAACCCAAATCCTTTACCGAAATCGTCGAAAAATATGAGATAGTTTGAAAACTGTAATTTTTCCCAAAAACCTTTTAACTGGTAAATGTTTCATTTCAGTTAGCATGAGGAAAGTACGTCTTTGTGCCTACATGTTGAGATACAGGTAAAATCATGAATGTCACCAAACTGGATAGCAGAAAGGAAATGCATATCTATGCATGTATCTCAAGTATGCATGTCAAATGCAATGCCTCTCAATGATGAACTCATGTACTCACACTCTCAGAGTACTCAATCTCACTGTCTCACATTTCTCTCTTACAGCGCTCATTGCTCAGCACACTCAATCACTCAACATTGTACAATACTCGTTGTGACGTACAACCAGATCCACATATATACAGTCATAAGGCTCGTTGTGGCATGCAACCTGATCCATATATATATATATATATACATAATCTACTTCACTCACTAGGGGTGTGTAGACTCCGAAGGGGCTCCTACAGCCCAAGCGCTATAATCTGCACGGACAACTCACGTACCATAGTCTCAATATATGAATCTACACGGACAACTCACGTGCTGCACAGAAAACTCACGTGCTATAGTATCAATATCAGAATCCCCATGGAAAGCTCACGTGCTTCACGAACAACTCACGTGCTATAGTATCAATATCCTCACAATCAGGCCCTCGACCTTACTCAGTCATCAATATCTCCAGTCTCACTCATGGGCTCATAAATGTCATGAAGCTAGCCCAAACAACAATGATATGATGTGAAAATAAATAATAACTGAGACAGAGATATGATATGAATGCATGAATATGACTGAGTATGAAATATCAATGAAATAAGTGAGATGACAGCAAGAAATGACCACTATGCGTCCCAACAATACCGGCATAAAGCCTAAACATGATATCTAGCATCATTGAGTGCTCAATTACTTTATCACATGGTGAAAACACAGATATCAACAAAATAGGACCACTATACAGTGCCCTGGAAACAAAGGAGTCACAATTCATAGGGTGCACGCCCACACGCCTGTCACCTAGCATGTGCGTCACATCAACATCACTCACATAGCACGTAATTCGGGGTTTCATACCCTCTGCACTAAGTTTAGAAGTGTTACTTACTTCGAACAAGCCAATTCCAATATCGAGCAAGCCAAGAGATGCTTTGAAAATGCCATTTCGTGCGTACCGACCTTAGAACGGCTCAAAACTAGCCAAAAGCAACTCAAGACCATCAAATAAAGCCCAAGGAAACAATTCCTAATGATAATGATCAAATCCTTAGTCAATACCCAAAACCGGCCAAAAATCACACCCAGGCCCACACCTCGAAACCCGACAAAACTTACAAAATCTGACAACTCATTCAATTACGAGTCCAACCATACAAGTTTCACTCAATTCCGACTCAAAATCGATGTTCAAACTCGAAAATTCAAAATAAGAAAAAATTTAGGCCAAAAACCCTAATTTCCTCTTTGAATTCATCAACCAATTGCTAAAAATAAAGATGATTTCATGAAATATAATCGAAATTGAGTATAGAACACTTACCCCAATCCTTGTGGTTAAGTTTTCTCCAAAAATCGTTCTATTCCGAAGTCCATAGCTCAATTTGTGGTAAAAATGACCAACCCTCAAACTTACAACATTCTGCCCAACAATTCCACATTTGCGGACAAACCGTTGCATCTACAACCACCCCTTCTGCGGTAAAAACTTTGCTTCTACGAAAATGGCCTTGCCCAGCAACCCCCGCACCTGCTACCAAATTCCGCTTCTGCGGAGATTTTCGCACCTGCGCTTCC
Organism: Nicotiana attenuata; assembly: GCF_001879085.1. Taxonomy (NCBI): domain Eukaryota; kingdom Viridiplantae; phylum Streptophyta; class Magnoliopsida; order Solanales; family Solanaceae; genus Nicotiana; species Nicotiana attenuata. The sequence continues at coordinate 225,947 of NW_017670872.1, forward strand.
AACCTCGCATCTGCGCGCACGCAGGTGTGCTACAAAAATCAGCTTCTGTGGTCCTCCTCACCAGCCTCTTATCACTTCTGCGTCTCCACCAATGCTTATGCGACCATCGCACCTGCGCAAGCCAGCCGCAAGTGCGGTCATACCAGAACCAACAGCAACATAAAAAAATGATCCGAAATCAATCCGACACACGCCCGTGCCTCTCGGGACCCCATCTAAGCATACCAACAAGTCCCATAACATAACATGGACCTACTCGATGCCTCAAAACAAACATAACAACATCGAAATGACGAATAACACCTCAATTCGAAATCATTGAACTTAGAAACTTCAAACTTCCACAACCGATGTCAAAACCTATCAAATCACGTCTGTTTAACCTCAAATTTTGCACACAAGTCACATTTGACATTACGGACCTACTCCAACTTCCAGAATCGAAATCCGACCCCACTATCAAAAGGTCCACCCCCGGTCAAACTTTCCAAAATTCCAACTTTCGGCATCACAAGCCAAATTCTACTACGGACCTCCAAATCACAATCCGGACACGCTCCTAAGTCCAAAATCACCCAACGAAGATAACGGAACCATCAGAAATCCAATCTGAGGTGCAATACTAAAAGTCAATCTTGGTCAAACCTTTCAAAATTTTAAGCTTCTAGCTGAGAATCATTCTTCCAAATCAATTCTGAATAACGTGAAACCAAATCCGACGATTCACATAAGTTATAATACATCACATGGAGCCACTCATGCCCTCAAACAATCGAGAGAGTGCAAATGCTCAAAATGACTGGTCGGGTTGTTACATAGAACCTCTTAACACCCTTCATGGGCGAAACCTAAATCAAGTCCCGCTCCCTAACCATGAATACAATATCGCGAACCTTCTGATCCGCATAAATCTTCTGTCTAGATTGGGCTGTGCGAGGCCGATCTTGAATCAATTTAAGCTTTTCCAAAGAATCCTGAACCAAGTCTATACCCAATAACCTAGCCTCACCCGACTCAAACCAACTGTCACGACCCAAACTGATGGTCCACGATGGGCACCCGGTACCATACTCAACCGAGTACACACGAAACGTATCTTTCTTATTACATCATCATAGGTAAGTCGGCCAAAAGGGGCGTCATGAGATAACTAGAGTAAACATGAGGAATACCCGACATAGAATGACCCAAGCTGCTATAGAAACTCATACTTGTGACATACGGGCCTATAAGGCTAATATGATCTATTATATACTTAACATATAGGTAGAAAAGGCCATACAAGTATCCGTATACATGATATCTGTCTATAAGTCTCTAAGAGTACATACTTATCATAAAGGTCAGGACAGGGCCCCACCATACTAAGCAATACACGTCTAAATCGTACTGACCAAACAAGCAACTCCGGAGCAAATAGAGCGCACCAACATCTTCCGCTGAGTTGATAGCCTACTTGGAGGACTCTCGACCTATCTATTGGGACTTGCAGTCATGAAACCCAACGTCCCCAGGAAAAAGGGACGTCAGTAGAAATAATATACCAAGTATGTAAGGAATGAAAATCAGTAAATAATAGACAACGGACATGAGAGAAACATGGAGTAAAAAGACTCGACATGTGAGCCTAAATAGCTTTGTGAATCATTTAATACTTATAATGTCATGCATTTGCGTATGAATGCCATGTCGTGCATAGGTACATATGTTCATAACATCATCAAGCCTCTGAGGGCATCCCGTCATATCATCTCGGCCACTGTGGGCAAACTCATCAACGTATACCAGCTGATCAGGTGGTGGTGCGTATATAACGGCGTGACATTTCCTATGTCCCATATACATATATACACGTATATAACGCCATATGGTCATGGGTCAATGTGCATGTATAAATGAATGCAATGCATGAGAAGTACGCCAATAAAATCTTTCGGAGTGTCATAAGACCATTATGCCTCTGATTAATATCATGAAGCAAACTTTTTCAACTTATGTATTTTCGGAGACCCATGAACAGACGATAGAACAGTAAGACATATGGGAATTCAAGACATAGGCATCTCTAATACTTCTAAGAATAGAGTCATTTATGGAAGTTGTGCATTTGCTCGTTTCGTTTGTATCATATGGATCATGCCAAAGGAAAGAAGGGATAGCCTTAACATACCTGAACTGATTCTCTTGAAAACCCCTCTAACACATGTCTTTTACGACAACATGTAATGGAGGATTGAAGTAGGGGAAATCCGTATGATATTCTTGAGAAAGATTATACCGTACTCCCTTAGAATCGCAAATCCCACGTTGCTATAGTATTAAATGGTCTTCGTATGAAATGTTTGAAGCAACTACGTTGCTAATGCAAACCATAACCTTTGCTGAAGCTTTCCTTCTTCATTTAGTAGATGAGAGGAATTGATTTTGTGAATTTTAAAGGTTATCTTTAACCCTTTAGGTATGGGCCTCACTAGGATGACTTATCCTTTCCTAAAGGCCTCTAATTAGGCCACCTATATGTAAACATACGAGTCAAATTCTTTGGCTTTGTTGGCTGCCACGTTAGGGAGTTGATTCTTATCCCATAATTATCCACTTAGTTCCTTAATTAATTGGTTAATCCTTCATTAACCAATAATTACCAATTATCCACATAATTAGTAATTATCTCAAATTGCTTAAAATACTACTCACTTTTAACACACTTTATACACCTTACTATCATGGTCATGTGGTATCTTGTATGGCACTAGTCCATAAATACGGAGTATTATAACTTGGACTATTTTTTATCCCCAAATTGCCAAACTTCGACGGAACTCATTTTCTTTGATTCGCTTACCCTCTCACCTTCACGAATTAACTTATCACTTGTTTGAAATAGTATAATGCTTATAATATCAAAATAATCTCATTCCCAAATGTATGTCGATTAATTTATGAAAAAACTTTAACGTACTAAAATGCGGGATGTAACGTCTCATTTCCGAGATTTCATCAATTTACTTATGGCGTACTTTCACGTACGAAAATATGGGGTGTAACATCATTTCCCCCTTTGGAACATTCGTCCTCAAATGTTGACTGATGCACTTATCATTCTCATAACCCCTAGCTCTTGTAAATACTTTAATATTGTTCTTGCCATTAGGCAACTGTTTTGTAAATAATTCCAAAGGCCAGGGCATTCCTCCCTTTAGGCCTCTTTCTTACACCACGACTTGTGGTTTGAATCTTTCCAATTTCGTAACTGTTGCTATCTTTTTTCACACATCTGGTACGACTCTGACCTTGTAAGTGCACCTATACGACTCTTCTCTCCTTTTTACCTCCAGCTTTTAGCCAATATCTAGGCCTCACTTTGTAAACATATACAAAGCTTAATAAGATTTCCCTCTGGGCATCTATAGGTATACTGAAGTTCTTCGCTCGGTACTTTGTGGAACTTACGAATATTGCTATACCTTATTTCATAGACCCGGTTATCTATCTGTACGACTTTACTGCATCTAGGTAGGTCATACTATACCATAACTCTTACTTCATTTTATCGCTGCTGATCATATATGTATAAATCCAAGTCCTTCAATGCTTCCTTCATTACTATTCATCTTAAGAATGATGGCCTAATCTCATATCATACTTTGTGACTTTTTCCATCCATTATTGATTCGCCTCAATATTGATCTAGAATATACCAGTGATAACTTGAAACCTCTTACGTAATCACTACGGCTCACGTTGCATCAAGGAACATTTGAAGTGATTTTCCCGAGCCACCTAGGGGCGATACGATACTATACTTCCATAACCATATTTCATAGCATCTCAATGTGATTTACCTTACGTGGGTATTTTAATCCTGTACAATTCATGAAATCATTACTCAACCGAAGGCCCAAACGTCATCCTCTATCTATCACAATTACACCCTCACTGTACTTACCAGGGCAACATTCCATCTCTTCTAAATGCTACTAGTCTTAGACTCCTTTGAGTTCATTCAGGCTATACTGAGCTTTCTATAACTAAGAGAAACCACCAACTCTCTTATTTTCATGAGCTTAATCCCGCAGATTTGTCCATTATGGTCACCTCCTCACTCGCCTTTTCTTATCCTTCCTCCTATCTTCCTAAAACCTTGTCACTTTACCATACTTGCGACCTACACAAATCAATTTATACTACTCACAACCTTTCTTCAACTTGCTTGCATCATAAATTTCCTTGTGTTATTCTGGAACATCAAGCGAGACATTGCATCGTCTCCAACTTTTACTCTCTTGACTAGACCTCTCGATACCTAGAAACCATAGACTGGAAGATATGCCACTGACGATGCTACTATTATTCCTGGATACTGAATCCCAACGCTTCTAGCCTTTTGTCCAAAGTATGGACAATTCACAACCTTCTGCATTTGAGTATCTCGTATGTTGTTCACCTTCACCTTATTTACCTTAAAATATTGCATCGTATCTTCTATCTCTTTCATGACTCTCTTGCAGATAGGTATAATTCACATCCACCACTTGAAGCCCTATTATAATACTTGTACCTCTGGTGCATATACAATCCGGTGGAAGCTTCCTACTAACTTCTTATGAGGCTGGTACTTTTCTAACTGGCTTTATCCTAGAGCCGTTATAGAATGTGGTTGTTGTACCATCTATCTTGTACCTCTGATACTAAGAGTGATCCTGCAATGTCCTCAATCACGATTTCTATAATTTTCTAGGTCCAATAATAAGCTCCTGATTTAATTAGTTGATGTAACTCTTTAGTTTCCTCTCTCTTCTGATCAGCCTTTATGTAGGCTTAAGCTATCTTCTGATCGGCGGCTCTTGGTATTAGTTTTTACTTTAGCCTTTCATGGACGCTATGGAATATCCAGGATTTAATCTTCTAACAGTTCAATCCTTCATTTATGACCTGGACTCAATTCTTTCTTTTAACTTATACCGGATTCTTCTACGTCTGTATGAATGTCAATATATATGCTGCATGGATAATACTCCGAAATCTTAAGTGTGTTCATGACGTAACTAACTTTGGATCAGTGATCGAATAATTCCTTTCATTCCATCTCAACTTTCTTTAATCGTAGGCAATTACTCTTCCTGGTCTTTCTGCCCCCTTGTTGTGTCCATACTTAGCTTATCTTAGTTCCCATGCATGCCGGAATATTTGTGCAACTCATATGGTCTCGAATATTACTTTCGATTTTACTCCCGGTTCATTAGCCACGGTAGGTGCCGCTTTCTTTTGGAGTGCATACACTGTTGTAGTGAGACTGTTATTACAAGACCATTTACCATCTTTATGTTGAAGCCTTCTTCCTTATTTATTCAATTACTCTTTCATTGTAGTACTTAGGGAGGACCTTCTAACTCTTGTAAAGCTGTGAGCTTATTATATTGTATCCGACGAAATTTTTGATGTTCTTCCCCGCCTATAATTATCCGTAGTTATCTACCTCCACGCCCCTGTGCTTGTAGGGTTGCTTCTAAACTAATATTTTGACTGGCTTCCCAGTGACATCCTCTTTTATCTCCGTAACACTCATACGGTACCTTTGACTACCCGAACTCCTATCTGAATATTTCTCAAGGGTCACGATGTCATATCTGCGAGACTGAATTCCCCATGTTGGGGTTCACTTATGTTTACCTTGCACATGTTGATTCGTCTGTAACCTCCTATCTAGCCATAACTAGGCCCTTCCTGAATCAACTACTAACTACTCGTTGACCTATTCTCATATCAATATTACGCGTAATCTTTCTTGGGTTATTTCCTATGTCTTAACTTACGTCTCGCACTGGCTCCGTATCTATCAATAGCATCTCTAGTAGGAACCATTACTTCCTCTCCTTGACATCTTGTTTGCATAATATTCTGGAATCGTAGCATATCTATGGGATTTGAATAAGTGCAATCTCATTCCTTTTCTTATTTTTTTATCGCATTCTTCCATTATCATTCCATAGTTACTAGAACCACTTAATTCTGACTTAATATCACATCACTCCATATTCCTCCTTTTAGGGGAGTACTAATATTTAGAGCCACGACGATCTACCTATAGATGTTTTACCTCTTCATCTTTGGCGTCTTTTCACATCATGAATGACCCTTACTCGCCTTGCGGTAATCCTTCTGTACCAAGGATAACAAAAGTTTTTACTCACGAGGGAGCCACTTAGTGTAACTGGCACATACAATCCATTAAGCTTAACTTTGATTATATTGCTTGCTTTAGGGAAGCGTATTCCTGAATGACCTTTAAGGGTTATTCTTCTGTTGTCTATTCTATTATCGCCGGAACGCAATCTTTGAAATTCTCATGATGCCGACTATTATCAAATAACTCAGTCCCTAGTTCATGCTTAGTTTATCCTGTTCACCAATCCATACTGATTTCTATTACTATGGGGTCTAACTTTTCCTTCTGGTAGTTGCGTTGGAGTCACGAACTTATTTCTCGAAATGAGGATATGACTGTATGGCCTATACTCCTTTGTTGTCTCGAGGCCTGTCACCTCTCGTCTTTCCATTCACTTGACTATAGACTCCGTAATACAGTCATCTTTTTGATATACCGTTGTATGGCCCCGTGAAAACTTGTACTCAAAACTTAAAAGCTCGTAGTGCCAAATTATGAATATGTGTTAGGAATGTCTAAAATTCTTCGCGGCGAGCAAGCTCTCCGCGGTTCGGATCCTTTGTACTGACTCGCTGCGGTTTGGACCCTTTGTACTGATCTATGCAGTTAAAAATCAAGAATCAAAGTTTTCCAGAAAAGTGCTATTATGCGGTCTAGAATGCGGTCGCAAATCAAGTATGCGGACCGCATTTCTGCCGCAGAGTGAGTGTTACACCCCAAGTTTTCATACGTGAGAGTACGTCGTAAGTCATTGATGTAAGCTCGAAAATGAGATTATATTTGGAAGCAAATAAAGTAAGTTAATCATGTTACCTTGGAGGTTACAAATATTTAAGATCATGAATAACAAGTACCAAAAGGGTTGGAAAGCTTAGTCTCTAAACGAATTGAAGAAAATAAGTTTCGTCAAAAATCGACAAGTTTGGAATGTTATAACGTATTCTTTTGGGGTGAGACTAGGGTGATTAACATGATGAGGAGGTTAATTTATGAGTTATTGTAGTCGTATTATAGTCGTGTGTTATGTTTTTAAGTCAAACGAGTTATGGAACAAAAGTTAGCAAAGATCATCACAAGTTGCATTTATAATGTGCTGAAATTTAGGTCAAATGTAGATGCACTTTTCTCCCAATATACTTGGCATAAATGGATGATCTACATATCAAATTGAATATCTACGAGTCTAGTTTCCAACGCATTAAACCATTCGTCAATACAACATCGGAGTAGAGAGATATTCGCATTTTCGCGAGACCGCGCAAGCAGCTCCCAATGGGACCCACTTAGGCAGTGGTCGACCTACTTCACTTTATAAACGATTTGGACGCCTATTTTTCACTTATTTTCAACTCAACTTCGTCTCCAAACTTCTCCTAACCCTTCTAAACAGATTCCACAAGTGTTTGAAGTGATTCCAAAGTGATTACACCATATCTCAACATCAAAACTTAGCTCTAGTGAAGAACAACACCTCTTTGAGGTTGTGTTGTCATTGAGGATTGTTGTGGGCTGTATTTGGATGAAATTCCAAGTTGTTGCTGCTGTATAAGGTGAGTATAACAGCCTACTAATTGTGATTAAGCTTGCTTGTATGTTGGTTAAGTTGTTAGGATGATAAACTACAAGATAGTACTTGGATTAGCTTAAGTCACTTCTATGGTGTTGTATTGCTATTGAGGGTTGTTGTGAGCTGAATATAACTTGGATTTCGACTTGAAGTTACTATAGGAGTTGTGTGTATTGTCTTCTTGCATGTGCTTAAGGTTATCTTGATGTTGATTAAGTTAAATGGATGGAGTAGACATGAACTAGTGAATAAAGCTACTAATTGAAGATAGTTGGAGTTGAGGATTGTTTCCTTTGTTATAAATATATTGTATAAGGATGGAATCATTGATGAATGACTTCATTATCATGTTAATGATACTGTTAAATTAATGTAAGAAGTCTATAAGGGGTGATATGGGTTATACGGATTCCAATCGGAGCTTGCCGCTCGTCGTGAAGTAGTTGTGACTTCTTGTTGTTATATGGTGACTTGTTATTGATATTTATAGGTTGCTGGACTTCCCTGGCTGTTGTTGTTGGTATATGGTATTGGAGGAGGCCCTTGTTACAAGGGAGATGCTGCCCGAATTTACGTAGACGAGCTACTAGCTTAAGTTACAGACTTGGCCTTTGCTCAACACTGATTTTGAATCTCCTTATGCTATGATAGATCGAGTTGACTTGTTTGAAGAGTTGCTTAGGAAGGTATTAAGGACTCAACATGTTTAAGGTATGTTAAGGCTCTTCCTTCATTCTTTTGGCATGATCTAAAGTGAAACAAACATAAACGATACGCTATTTCATAATGAATCTACTCCTAGCAACTAAGGTTGTCCATGTTATTCTTTCCTTACAAAGTTATTCCAAGAAAGTATATATGATCCTTGAGTCCTAGTGAAGTTCATATTGATGGTATGATGTCCATAATGTTAATCGATGGTCCAATGACCTTATGTCACTCCAAAAGGTTTAGAACGTGACTCCATTAGTCCAGCATGAATTATATATGTATCTACTTTACTCTACCGAGCCGCGCTATAGTCGGCCGGGTATGGCACCTATTGTGCAACCACTGATCAGTTGGGTTTACCGAGCTCCACGTGGCCGGGTACGATTCTACCGAGCCTTATGATGGCCGGGTACGTTTTTACCGAGTCCTCTTTGAGGCCGGGTATGATATGATGATGATGATGCCCACAGGAGCGTATGTTTTTAAAAGTTTATGTATATATATGTATTATGCATTTCATGTCAGTAGCCCCCAGAGGCACTCAGATGTTACAGGTTGTATCTCCTCTATCTCTCTTTACATTACTGTTCTTATTTATGCTTTCCTGCCTTACATACTCGGTACTTTATTCGTACTGACGTCCCTTTTGCCTGGGGACGCTGCGTTTCATGCCCGCAGGTCCCGATAGACAGGTTGACGTTCCTCCTAATAGGCTATCAGCTCAGCGAAGGTGTTGGTGTACTCCACTTGCTCCGGAGTTGCCTATTTGGTTAGTATGCTTTGGATATGTATTGATTGGTATGGCGGGGCCCTGTCCCGACCTTTATGATTTTATGTACTCTTAGAGGCTTGTAGACAGATGTCAGGTGTATGGATACTTGTATGGCCTTGTCGGCCTATGTTTTGAGTTTACAAATGGTCATGTCGGCCTTATAGGCCCGTATGTCATATGTATAAGTTTGTATATCATGTTCGGTCATCATATGTTGAGTATTCCCTTATGTTTTATTCTTGTTATCTCATGACGGGTTTTCCGGCTCATTTACTCATGATAGTATGATAGGAAAGATATGTTACGTTGGTACTCGGTTGAGTAAGGCACCGGGTGCCCGTCGCGGCCCTTCGGTTTGGGTCGTGACAGTAATATAGCTATCACAACCAAGTACTCACTCTATACCTCTCGGTAGTTTGAGTGATTTTTCCCAATTTTGCTTCCTCAAGTCTCAATGGGTATTAATGCAATTCAAGTGATATTAGCTCAAGTCGGGTATTACTATCTCTAGGTTTAACCCTTTAATTGGGGCTATCAATTTTTTGAGTTCACCCCAATTCCTTGTTAGCCTAGTTTTCCTAGAGTTAGTCCCTCTTTCTCAAGTAGAGACTAAGTCATAAAGGTATGAATCAGTGTTTGCAACCACTAATTTTATAGTTCTAGCAAGAACTAGGCTAAATATCACTAACCCATACACATTCAAGCTCTAAAATTAAATACGCATTAAATACCCACACTAGGGTTGGGTCACAACCCTAGCTATGAGTTTAGCTACTCATGGAAATAACAGAAATCAAAGACGAAAAGAAGATAAAATTCATAATACTAGATTAAAAGATAAAAATCTAATATTAATAGATGAATCTAGTACAAAATTTTCAAAAGCAGTAAACTCAGCCGTCTCAGGTGCTCCTATAATACATAACATGACTTAAAAATGACAAAAGTTCTATTTATACTAAGCTGAAATTTCCGAACAAAAATACCCCTGCGGGGGTTGTGCGGCCGCGTAATTCTGAGCGCGGTCGCGTTCTTGCTTTCGAGGCCGCATAATTTTGATCGCGGTCCACGTTTTCAAATTTGGATCTAGGTTTAGCTGAGTTTTGCGGACCGCATAATTTCAATCGCGGCCGTGTAAGGGACTTCCGTGGCCTCACAATTCTGACGCAAACCGCACTTCTCCCTTTTGCTCAAGCTGTGAGCTCTCTGAACTTCATGCACCGCGGTCCACATAATTTTCATCACAGTCGTAAGGAGACTTTTTACAGAGCAAATAAAGTCGAAAGTTTGAGTTCCACCGACCAACCGTCATGGCAAAGTCTGGAAAAACCAGAGGTTCTCCGGGGCCTGAAATAAAATCGGTCCTCAGGGAACAAGCAGTTGCAGTTGAGATGTTCATCAAAGAAGCCGGGCCAAGATCAAGTGACTGAAACAATCAAGGCCACAAAACCAACCACCGTTTCAAACTAACAAATTGTTCTTTGTTTGGAAAGCAGGAAACATGTGCAATCCAAAGCAACCTTGCAAGAAGCAGGTGCAACCAAAAAGAAACCGCGCGGAGATTAAAATAGCTCTGCAGCAAAAAACCCAAAAAGGGAAATTTTGAAAATAATAAAATAGACTAATTTAATTTGTAAAGTCCAAATTAATAATTTATCCCAATTAAATTTAATCCAAGTTTTGTATGGATCAGGCCTATTAAAATTTATATGTCTACAATTGTGTCGTCAATATGACATTATATATCAATCTTCACACTAGCGACTCTAATTACTAGGTATCTATTATTTAAATAAAGATTATTCTTTTAGTTCAATTCATAGTACAACCTTATTTGAGTCAACACAAGTTTAAAGATGGCAGTTTGATTTATGTGCATATTATAATGTGTTATGGAAGAAAGTTTCAAAAGAATGGTTGCAACAAAGTCTCCTAAGATATATACCGAGGACGATGCTATAAGGATCTAAAAACAAAAAAAGAGAGGAAGAGATAACAAGAAAGAGAAGGGAGGGAAGAAGAAATAGAGCTTGAATCTAGAATTGTCCTGAGATTTGTGTTGCCCTTGTAAGGTTGAACAAGTAAAACGTCAGTGAATAAATGGACGAGGTACGATGAGATTGTTACCTTGGAAAATAAGGTATCAGCTAAATTACGATCTTGAGTTCCCGAAGATTCGAATAGCTCATGAACTTGTTAATTAAACTGTGAAAATAGTACCGGCTAGTCAGTTTTCGGACTGGTAATTAAAAAATAACCAGCATTCACAAAGTCATTGAAAAATAGCCACTATTTTGCTGCAACATGGAAAATTCCAGCATAATATACTGGAGATTGGTGCACCTGTATAGGGGTGGTCAAATCAAACCAACAAACCGCACCATAAAGTCGAAGTCAACAAGCTCATCGACGCGGGATTTATTCGAGAGGTGAAGTACCCATCATGGATATCGAATATTGTAGGTGGCAAGAAAAAGAATGGTCAAATACGTGTTTGTGTTGACTTTCGAGACCTAAACAAGGCATGTCCAAAAGATGACTTCCCGCTACCAATTATTGAACTCATGGTTGATGCTACAACAGGGCATGAAGCTATGTCATTCATGGATGGGTCCTCCGGATACAATCAAATCAGATTGTCTCCAAAAGATGAAGAGTGTACTGCTTTTCGAACTCCAAAAGGGATATATTGCTACAAAGTGATGCCCTTCGGTCTGAAGAATGCTGGTGCCACCAACCAGCACGCAATGCAAAACATCTTTGATGACATGCTTCATAAGAGGGTTGAATGCTACGTCGATGACTTGGTGATGAAGACGAATAGTAGGCGTTACCACCTTGAAAACCTTCGAATTATTTTTGAAAGGTTAAGAAAATTCGACCTGAAGATGAATCCACTTAAGTGTGCATTTCGAGTTACCTTAGGAAAGTTTCTTGGCTTCATTGTGCGTCATCGTGGAATTGAAGATGATCCTGCAAAGATTGATGCCATTCAGAAAATGCCCAAGCCAAAGAACATGAGGGAACTTCGAAGTCTCCAAGGAAACTTAGCATTCATTCGGAGGTTCATCTCTAATCTAGCCGGACGGTGTCAACCCTTAAATCATCTATTGAGGAAGGATATCCCTTTTCGTTGGGATCAGTCACGTCAAAATGTTTTTGAAAGCATCAAAAATACTTGCTGAATCCACCTGTGTTAGAGGCGCCAATGCTTGGGAAGCCCTTGATACCCTACATCGCGGCACAAGAACGTTCACTTGGAGCACTACTTACTTAAGAGAATGAGGAAGGAAAGGAACAAGCATTGTACTACCTTAGTCGAACTCTAATAGGAGCTGAGTTAAACTATACGCCTGTTGAGAAAATATTCTTAGCGTTACTTTATGCAATAAAGAAGCTAAGGCATTATTTTGAAGCATACACCATCAAACTCATCTCTCGAGCAGATCCCGTAAAGTTTGTGATGACTCGACCTGTTCTTTTTGGACTCCTAGCAAGATGGTACATATTGTTTAACCAATATGAGATCACATACACACCTCACAAAGCTGTGAAAGGACAAGCACTAGCCAATTTTCTGGCTTATCACCCTCTGTTGGCGGAATGGGAGCTTTCGAATGAGTTTCTAGATGAAGATGTTTTGTTCATTGAAGAATAGCCACCATGGACAATGTTCTTTGATGGATCTGCACGCGTAACGGTGCGGGGGCAGGTGTTGTGTTGATCTCTCCAGAAAGACAAGTCTAGCCATTCTCCTTTGTTTTAGGTGAAACATGCTCCAACAATGCCGCAGAGTACCAAGATTTGATCGTCGGTCTCGAAATGGCATTAGAAATGAAGATTCTACAGTTGGAGATCTACGACGACTCGAAGCTGATCATCAACCAACTTTTGAGGAGTTACGAGGTAAAGAAGGAAGATCTCTTGCCATACCATCAATATGCTTCTGGTTTACTTGAAAAATTCGACCAAGTGTTCTTGAACCACGTCCCAAGAGAAGAAAATCGCAAGGCTGATGCTTTGGCTAACTTGGCCACGATGATGGCACTTGGAGAGAATGAGTCAACAAAGGTATGTGTGTGTCATCGATGGGTTTTTCCTAGACATCTGGATCTTCAAATCAACGAAAGCCATCATACGTGTGTCTGAGTGATTGAAGATGAATATTGGAGGAAACCACTGATAGACTACCTTGAACATGGAAAGTTACCTCCGCAACAAAGAACATACATCAAACGAAGAGCACAACGATTCATTTTCTATAAAGGGACATTATTTCGCCGCTCTTTTGAAGGACTATTCTTGCGATGTCTTGACAAAGAAGAAGCCCGCCAAGCGATGGAGGAAGAACATTCTGGCTCATGTAGAGCACAACAATCTGGTCCCAAGCTCCATTTTCGCATCAAGATGATGGGCTACTACTGGACGACAATGGTGAAGGATTGCATGTATCATGCCAAAAGATGTCAAGCGTGTCAATTTCATGCCAACTACATCCACCAACCTCCAGAGCCTCTTCACCCAACTATAGCTTCTTNGATTGGCCAAGGCCTGGACATCAACTGCAAGAGGTCTCTCCCCAACAGGAATATACGCCAAACTGCCCATACTCACCGCCTTTCTGCTCAAGGCATCGGCCACTACATTGGCCTTCCCCGGATGGTACAAGATAGTAATATCATAATCCTTTAGCAGCTCTAACCATCTCCACTTACTCAAATAGCATCGAACTTCTTCAAAGTCCATGGATCCCAACTACAAAGTCCATGGTGATCCACTCTCACTTCTACTCTGGAATATCCATCTGCTGAAGCAAGCCACCCGGTCTTTGATCCTCATATTTCACCTGCTGACAATTGAGACACCGAGCTACAAATCCCACAATATCTTTCTTCATCCTCCTCCACCAATAATGATGTCTCAGATCCTGATACATCTTCGTGGCACCCAAATGAATGGAATATCGCGAGCTATGGGCCTCCTCCAGAATCAACTCCCGAAGCCCATCCACATTGGACACACAAATCCGGCCCTGCATCCTCAACACCCCATCATCACCAATGGTCACATCTCTGGCATCGTCGTGCTAAACTCTGTCCTTAAGGACAAGCAAGTGAGGATCATCATACTGGCGCTCTCTTATGTGATCAAACAAAGAAGACCGAGAAATCACACTAGCTAAGACCCGATTGGGCTCCGAAATATCCAACCTCACGAACCGATTGGCCAAGGCCTGAACATCAACTGTAAGAGGTCTCTCCCCAACAGGAATATACGCCAAACTGCCCATACTCACCGCCTTTCTGCTCAAGGCATCGGCCACTACATTGGCCTTCCCCGGATGGTACAAGATAGTAATATCATAATCCTTTAGCAGCTCCAACCATCTCCGCTGCCTCAAATTGAGATCCTTCTGCTTGAATAAGTGCTGGAGGCTACGATGATCAGTAAACACCTCACAAGACACACCATACAAATAATGCCTCCAAATCTTCAACGTGTGAACAATGGCAGCCAACTCTAGATCATGAACGGGGCTTTTCTTCTCATGGGGCTTTAACTGACGAGAAGCATAAGCAATAACTCTACCCTCCTACATCAACACATATCCAATACCTACTCTCCAAAAATCACAATACACTGTATATGAACGTGAAGCTAATGGCAAAACTAACACTGGAGCCGTGGTCAAGGCAGTCTTGAGCTTCTGAAAGCTCGCCTCACACTCATCCGACCACTGGAGTGGAGCACCCTTCTGAGTCAACTTGGTCAAGGGTGATGCAATAGATGAAAATCCGCCTGAACGAACCGACGGTAATAACCCGCCAAACCAACAAAACTGCAAATCTCTGTGGCTGAGGACGGCCTGGGCCAACTCTGAACCGCCTCTATCTTCTTCGGATCAAGCTGAATACCCTCACTGGACACCACGTGCCCCAAGAAAGCCACTGAGCTGAGCCAGAACTCACACTTGGAAATTTTTGCATAAAGCTTCTCCTCCCTCAACCGCTGCAATACCACTCTCAAATGCTCCGTGTGCTCCTCCTAGCTACGTGAATACACCAGAATATCATCAATGAAAACTATGACAAACGAGTCGAGATACGGCCGGAACACGCTGTTCATCAAATGCATGAACACTGCTGGGGCATTGGTCAGCCCAAAAGACATCACAAGGAACTCATAGTGACCATATCGGGTCTTGAAAGCTGTCTAAAGAATATCCGAGTCCCTGATCTTCAGCTAGTGATACCCTGAACGGAGATCAATCTTGGAGAACACCCTCGCTCCCTGAAGCTGGTCGAACAAATCATCAATGCGAGGCAAGGGATACTTGTTCTTAATTGTAACCTTGTTCAAATGCCTATAATCAATGCACATCCTCATAGTGCCATCCTTCTTCTTCACGAATAGAACAGGCGCACCCTACGGTGAAACACTAGGCCGAATGAACCCCTTATCGAGGAGTTCCTGAAGCTGCTCCTTCAATTCCTTCAACTCCGCTGGTGCCATACGATACGGTGGAATAGAAATGGGCTGAGTGCCCGGCACTAGGTCAATACCAAAATCAATATCCTTGTCTGTTGGCATGCCCGGTAGGTCTGCAGGAAACACATCGGAAAATCCCTTACAACTGGAACAAAATCAATGCTGGGAGTCTCTGCGCTGACAACCTCACAAACGCTAAGTACGAAAGACAACCTTTCCCAACCATCCACTAGGCCTTCAAAAATGATATTACCCTACTGGGAACAAAATTGGTCGAACCTCGCCACTCAATCCATGGTACACCCATATAGCCAACGTCACTGTCTTAGCATGACAATCCAGAATAGCACGGCACGGAGATAACCAATCCATGCCCAAGATCACATCAAAATCCACCATACAGAGTAACAAAAGGTCCACCCGGGGCTCTAGACCCCCAATAGACACCACACACGACTGGTATACTCGGTCTACAACAACAGTGTCGCCCACCAGAGTAGATACATGAACAGATGAAACAAGAGACTCACGGGGCGTATCCAAATAACGGGCAAAATATGATGACACATATGAAAAAGTGGAACCAGGGTCAAATAATACAGAGGCATCTCTGTGGCAGACCGAGACAATACCTGTAATCACAGCATCCGAAGCAATAGCATCTAGTATGGCTGGGTGTGCATAGAAACGGGCCTGACCACCATCTGATCGACCTCCCCCTCTGGGGCGACCTCTAGCTGACTGACCCCCACCCCTAGCTGCTTGAGCGGGTGGTGAAGTAACTGGAGCTGAAGTCGAGGGCTGACTCCTCTGTTGGGACGGACCCTCAAGAAGACGAGGACACTGCCTCCTCATATATCCGAACTCTCCACACTCATAACAACTCCTTGGCATGGGGAATGGGGACTGAAAGGAACCCTTGACACCGGAATGACCAGTAGATGGACCTGGCATGGAAGAGCCCTGAACTGATGGAGCACGGGCCGAACTCTAGGCTGGTAGGGCGCTGAGTGATGAATGGCCCTGATGAGAACCGTGAGAACCATGGCTCGAAGATGCCCCCCGATGAACTGGGCGAGCTGACTGAGAATGTTTGATTGGACGGCCTCTGCCGTGCTGAAACTGACCTCTCGAAGGAGCACCAGCAAAACTACCAGACCCCCGAGGCCTCTTAGCCTCCCTTTCCTCTCGCTCCTGGTGACGAACTAACTCAATCTCGCGAGCGATATCAACAACCTCCTCAAAAGTAGCACCTAACACTCTCTCCCTGGTCATGAGGATCCGAAGCTGATATGTGAGGCCATCAACGAACCTCCTGATCCTCTCTCTATCAGTAGGAAACAACCAAACAACATGACGAGCTAACTCCGAGAACCTCATCTCATACTGCGTCACAGTTATATCTCCTTGACGCAACTGCTTGAACTGCCAGCGCCTGCGTGACTGTGGCACATACTTCTCCAAAAAGAGAACGGAGAACTGCTGCCAGGTAAGGGGCGCTACATCAACAGGTCTACGCTTCTCATAAGCCTCCTACCAAGTGAAGGCAGCTCCAGAAAACTGAAAAGTCATTAATGCGACCCCATTGGTCTCCAGAATACCCGCGGTGCAAAGAATCCTCTGACACTTGTCCAAGAAACCCTGGGCGTCCTCCCCCTCTATACTACTGAAAGTCGGAGGCTGAAGTCCACCAAACCTCTCCAATCGATGCTGCTCGTCGTCCGGCATAACTGGTACCACATACTCCTGAGCTGGTGCAACCGGCTGGGCTGGAGGTGCCCCCCGTGTTTGAAGTCCCTACACAACCTGAATCAGGTGTACGAGCAGCTGGAGTCTGAGTGCCTCCCCCGGCCTGAGAAGTAGCTGCGACTGTAGTAACTGAGACTGCCTGAGCCAGGCCAGTGCATACTGATAGAATCTGAGCTAGGGCCTCCTGAAGGGCTGGAATCACAATAGGCACAGCCGGTTCCTGAGCTGGTGCTACGTGAGCATCCACAACTGGGACTTGATCCTGAACTGGGGCGGCTGGTGGATTTGCAGGTGCTGCCCTAGCTGCCGTGCGTGCTACACCCCTGCCCCTACCACGACCTCGATCGCGTTCTCGTCCTCTAGTGGCCCCAACAGGTGGTACTGGTGGTCGTCTGCCCTGACCGGTAGCACGTGTCCTCACCATCTGTGAGAGAATAGAATAACAGAAGTTTAGTACTAGAATAACAGATTCGCACGACAGGAATTTCAAGAATGTGAAGCTTTTCCTAAAGGTTCTGCAGCCTCCAGAGGATAAGTACAGACGTCTCCATACCGATCCGCGAGACTCTACTAAACCGGCTCATGACCCGTGAGACCTATGTAGCCTAGGCTCTAATACCAACTTGTCACGACCCCAAATACCCCGGTCGTGATGTCGCTTATCACAGTACTAGTAAAGCCAACCAAATGTCTACCACAACGAAATCTTTTATAAAATTCATTTTCTAAAATCGATTAAGTCACAAATTCTCACATGGAATATATATAAATCAATGAAAATATGCGAAAATCAGTACAAAGAATACCAACACAGCCCAACAATCTGGTGTCACTGGTCAAGAGCCTCAAAATACAACCCAAAAACTAACTGAATAATACATCATAAGTCTAAAATAACAGAATACTAAGATAGGAAGGGGAAAGCAGGGTTGCAAACACCGTGCAACTACCTTGCAATCTCCGGAAATACTCTGAGAGTGCTGGAAGCTCTCACTCTGATGCACGAGCACCTGGATCTGCACACAAGGTGCAGGGGGTAACGTGAGTACGCCAACTCAGTAAGTAACTAAAGTACATAAAGTCTGAGTGCAGTGACGAGCATTTAAAATCATATATCAGGAAAACACAACAGAAACATCAAGTCAAAGATCTGCAATTCAATAGTCAATTTATTTGTAAAATCTCCAGTTTAAATCAAAGTCTTTGAAATCATTTATTCAACGTTTTCAATAGAGGCTTAGTAAATAAGAAGAGAGAAAACAGAGTAAACGTCATAAACAGGCCCCTTCGGCAAGAAATCACTCATAAGTATAGCCCCTCGGGCAAGTCTCTTAGTCACACGTGACTCAACTCTCGTCACACAGTACTCACATTCGGCACTCCGGCTCAATAGATGTCTCATAGAAGCAATAATAATAATAATCGATGCGGCGTGCAACCCACTCCAATATTACAATAATCGCTGCGGCGTGCAGCCCGCTCCAATATATACAATAATCGATGCGGCGTACAACCCAATCCAATATATAGTCGAATACGCTCACTGGGGGTGTACAGACTCCGGAGGGGCTCCTACAGCCCAAGCGTCATATCGCTGCGGCGTGCAGCCCGGTCCAATATATATCGCTGCGGCGTGCAGCCCAATCCATATAAGTATTGCTACGGCATGCAGCCCGATCCATATATATATATATATATATATAATATCGCTGCGGCATGCAGCCTGATCCATGATGTATATATAATCCTCACCATAGGGTTTTCAACCTCTCTTAGTCATTAACCTCACGGCCACTCGGCTCATTAGTGAAAAATCAGGGAAACACAGCCCCAAACAGTTTTTCATTTATTAAGAAGCATAGTAATGAAACCGATTTTAAGCAATAAACAGGTAAAACATGACTGAGGATATGCTTTCAAATCAAATAAATTGAGGAAAGTAGAAAAAATAACCCTAAGGGTCAAAACAGGTCGGCACAAAGGCCCCAAACGTGGCATACAACCCAAAATATAGCATAAGTCTCTAAAATACGGAATATCATAAGGTTTCAAATCAAATACGCGACTTAATAGCCGCTACGGGACGGACCAAGTCACAATCCCTACTGGTGCACGCCCACACGCTCATCACCCAGCATGTGCGTCACCTCATTTATCAAACAGTACAAACTACCGGGGTTTCATACCCTCAGGTCCAGATGTACAATGGTTACTTACCTCAAACCGGATAAAATACTACTCCGCGACGCCCTTTCCTCTCGACTCAGCCTCAACTCGCATCAAATCTACCCAAATCAGAATCATAGCATTAGAATATGCTAAGGGAACGAAGCTCGCGCGAAAATAATCAAAGTACAACACGAATCCCGAAATTGACCAAACCCGACCCCCTGGCCCACGTCTCGAAATCCGATAAAAATTACATCAATGAAATCCTTATACTCCCATGAGTCCATGTATACCAAGAATACCAAAATTCGACCACAAATGACCCCTCAAATACCTAAATTTAGGCCTCCAATTTCCAAGCCCTAAACCCCCAATTTTAACCACTAATTACCATAAATTTCAGGCTTAAACAGTTAAAAATCATCATAGAAACAAGTTTAGGGTCCAAAAACCTTACCTCCACGAAATCCTCTTAAAACCCCTCTTCAAAATGCTCCCCCAAGCTCAAACCCGTATGTAATAATGGTGGAATAACCAAGAATTCGCGAAGGAGGACTTATATACTTTCTGGCCCAGGTTTTTCGCACCTGCGGCCCATTTTCCGCTCCTGCATAGCCGCTTCTGCGGCCAAACAACCGCTTCTATGGTTCCTACTTAAAACTTCAAAACCCACACCTGCGCATGAAATACCGCACCTGCGGTCTCACAAGTGCGACCAAACTTCCGCACCTGCGGTCTCGCATGTGCGACCAAACTTCCGCACCTGCGTCTTCAGCTCTTCTCACCCAATTCCGCATCTGCGCCTTTCCTTTTGCTCCTGCAATCCCGCACCTGCGATCCCCAATCCGCAGGTTCGGTTATGACAGCAAAATCAGTAGCTTCAGCCGCACAATTCCAACTCTCCACTTCCCGTCAACCATCCGAAATCACCTCGAGGCCCTCGAGACCTCAACCATAAGCACGAACAAGTCATATACCTCTATCCAAACTTATACCAATCTTCAAAACACCTAAAACAACATCGAATCAACAAAATAACATCGGATTCAAGCCTAAGTTCCAAAAACTTCCGAATTCCGCTTTTGATCAAAAAGTCTATCAAACCTCGTCCGAATGACCTGAAATTTTGTACACACGTCACAAATGACACAACGGACTTACACCTATTTCTAGAATTCCATTCCGATCCCTATATCAAAATCTCCGCTACTAATCGGAAAACGCCAAAATTCCAATTTCGCCAATTTGAGCCTTAATCTACCCTGGACCTCCAAAACACATTTCGAGCACGCTCCTAAGTCCCAAATCACCTCACGAAGCTATTCAAACCATCGGAATTCACATCGGAGACCTATTTTACATAAGTCAACATCTGGTTGACTTTTCCAACTTAAGCTTACTCAAAAGAGACTAAGTGTCTCAAACCTTTCCAAAACCATTCCGAATTCGAACCGACCAACCCGATACCATATAACACAAATGAAGAAAGCATAAAGAAGCAGAACCAATTAACTAAGTGGTAATCAATAAGCCATAATCAATAAAATACAATTAAAAGAATATAGTAATTAACTAAGCGGTAATCAATAAGCCATAATCAATAAAATACAAGAGTAGCTAAAAATTGATTTAAGCCTTAAATTTATCAATAAAGCAACCATGATTGAACCACGGGACTCGAAGAGTGCCTTACACCTTCCCATCGGTCAACAAAATTTCTTACTTAGTCTTCTGTTTCGTAGACCATAAATTAGGAGTCAAATCTTCCTTTTGATAAGGGATTCAATAAACGGTGATTTGGAACACCTGTAATGACCCAACTGGTCGTTCTGAGCAATTGCGTCCGGTTCGGTAGTTTGAGGTTATGAGCAGCTTCATATTATGTGTATCGACTTGCGTGCGCAGTCCGGGTGTAAAACCGGAAAGCTTTTATGTGAAAATATGAAAAAAATAGTAATTTCTAGAGTTAAAATTTGGTTTTTAGTTGACTTTGGTCAACATTTTTGGTAAAAGGACCCGGATCTGTGTTCCGACGATCCCGAGAGGTCCGCGGTAAAATATGTGACTTAGGCGTATGCCCGGAATTGAATTTCGAGGTCCCTAGCCTTAGAAAATAATTTTTGAAGAAAATTGTTGTGCTGGTTTTTTTTAAAGGAAATAAAGAAATGAATTAATTTTTGAACTCATTGGTATCAGGCCCGTATTTTAGATACAGAGCCTGGTACAAGTTTGTTATGATATTTAAGTCCTATCTGTGAAATTTGGTGAGACTCGGAATTGATTTGATGTGATTTGGACGTCTGGTTGAAAAGTTAGAAAATTATGAGCTTTGATGTTAAATTCATAATTTTTGATGTTATTTTGATGATTTGATTGCACGAGCAAGTCCGTATGATGTTTTTAGACTTGCGTGCATGTTTGGTTTGGAGCCCCGAGGGCTTGGGTGAGTTTCAGATAGGTTTAGGCTATGTTGCGCTTGTTTTTGGATGCTTCATCGTCGTTTCTTCAAGCAAAAATGATACCACAATGAGCAAATAAGATCCAAATTCAGTTTTTATTGAACCATTAGATCCGTATCAAAAATATGGAACCATAGGAAAAAGAATCATCGAATTTGAACATCGTATGAGGAAGTTATGCTCATTTTCGTGTTTGGAAAAATTGCTCGTTTCTGGTGTGGCCGCAAATGCGAACCTTTTCATCGCAATTGCGTTGCCCAATTCGCAAATGCGAACTTTTCATCGCAAATGTGACTTCTGCCAGCCCTGTCTTGTACGCAATTTTGCGAACCCTGGGTCGCAAATGCGACATCTGAGGCCTGTTAAGTGAAATTTTTGACGGGATTTTCACCTATTTTTCAATTTTCTCAAACCCTAAACCTCCATGGGTGATTTTCCAAAGATCCAAACTTCTCCAAATCATTGGGTAAGTGTCTCTAATCAAATTCCAACTATATTTTGTGATTATATCTTAGATTTAACATCAAATTCATGAGAATCTAAAGGAAAATTTGGGGAAAATTGTAAAATCTTTCAAAAATGTAAAATGATGATTTGAAGGACCAAATGGAATCGGAATTGAATAATTTTTGTACGGGTGAACTCGTATCGAAATGGATATTCGGTTTTTGTAAATTTGTCGGGTCCCGAGGTGCGGTCCGGAGGAGTTGACTTTTTGCAAATTGTATAAGGATCATAGTTTTGCTAATTAAAATTGTTTTCTCTTGCATTGTTTGATGTATTCAAGTCGTATTTGGTTAGATTTGAGCCATCCAGAGGTCTTTTCACCCGAGAAGTGCATTTTAGAGTATCAGTTTGTCGTCTTTGAGGTAAGTATTTTGCCTACCCTTGTGTAGGGGACTTCCCCTTAGGATTTGAGTCTTCTATGCTAATTGTAGTCCGTGCACGCGAGGTGACGAGTGTGTGCTCGGACTTATTTGTAAGAAATTTGCCTCTAGGGTTTATGTTCATTATGTGGAAAGTATTCGGTTGTGATTGAGTTTCCTAATTGCTTAAATTACCTCTGTATGCTCCATATGATGTGATTAGCTTGCCTCTAATTCTTACGTGTTACTTGACCCCTAATTGCCTTAGTTGAAGTGATTGCCTTCCTTATTGTTTTGATACTTCTTGGTTGTGAGTTCCTCTATGACTTCGTGCAAATATGTCACATGCCCAATTGTTGTGGTTACCGGTGTAGTTATCACGTGATTATTATGTCTTGTTGTTTTGTTAAGGCTATTGTGCTTCTTGGTTTTTCCATGATCCTTATAATGTACTATTCATGCTTAAATTTGCGATTATTCATGTTGAACAAGACTTATGACATTCTCTTGGTAATTGACCATTTTTAAACATTGACTTGAGTTGAGATCTATATTGCAAAGCTAACTGTTGAAACATAATAGATTATTGTTGATTCCCTTGCCGGGAGGTTATTGTTTTTATTGTTGATTCCCTTGTCGGGATGTTATTGTTTCTATTTTTGAATCCCTTGCCGGGATGTTATTGATTCTATTGTTGATTCCCTTGCTGGGACGTCATTGTTTCTATTGTTGAATCCCTTACCGGGATGTTATTGCTTCTATTGTTGATTCCCTTGCCGGGATGTTATTGTTTCTGTTGCTTGGGTGAGGAAGAGTGTATAACACGAAGGGTGATGCCGTGTATGATGTAGTGAGGAAGAGTGTAAAGCACGAAGAGTGATGCCGTGTATGATGTTGTGAGGAAGAGTGTAAAGCACGAAGGGTGATGCCGTGCATGATATTGTGAGTTATTGTTAATGCACGAAGGGTGATGCCGTGTCGATATTGTGAGTGTAAAAGCACGAAGGGTGATGCCGTGCCACATTATTGAGAGTAAAAGCACGAAGGGTGATGCCGTGCCATATTATTGAGAGTAAAAGCATGAAGGGTGATGCCGTGCCATGATTGTGAGAGAGTTAAAGCATGAAAGGTGATGCCGTGCACATTTCTATTTATGCATATGGTGAGGAAGAGTGATAAAGCACAAAGGGTGATGCCTTGCACTTTCTGTTTGTTGTGCTTATTTGTGGTTATCAATTCAAATGTTATAATTGTTCAAATTCCTTTACTATAGTGATCCTTTGTGATGGAACCCCATTGTGTTTTAGCTACTTCGCCGTATTTATATACATATTTCAATACTTCAAGTTTCAATAATTGTTCATTTTTAATTCAATTAGTTACTCAATTAAATTCCCTTAAACCGTCTGAGGTTGAATTTTACTTAAAAAGGAATTTCTACTAAGTTAATTTATTAAATCCCATGTTAAGGGTAATAATCCATTCGATGTTGTATCTTAAATTGAAAATGGTACTTTCTTCATTCAAATGATTTCTAAAAATAACTTCATCTTTTATTGCTGGGTTCCTAATTGGTTTAGAAGCTGTACTCTACTTTATGTTATGTAAATGAGACTGCCGAAACATCTTAATTGCATTAGTTATGGGTCCTATGTACTGAGTAACATAAGAACATTGTTGTGCAAAGTGAGACAAAATATGTGGGCACAAGGTGTCGGGTGTGCTAAAGATTTGGAAGTTGAGGTTATGATATGAGACATCGAATTCTGAGATGGTTAGGGTTGTGCTCCAGAAACGATATGATTGATTGAGTTGACACTGTCTTCCTTACTTGAGTTCATTTTACTTCTCTGTGTTCCAGCTATGTTTGTGTTGATTTATTTGGTTATCTTTCGCTTCCATCCGAGTGTCCTCTCATTTTTTTGACTGTTTGTAGATTGATTTATCCCTGCTATTGATATTACCTCATTACCTTTATCTCGATATTTGATATCATATCCTGTTTAATCTGTCTGACCAGTAGGTGTCTTGACTGTTCCTCGTCACTACCCCACCGAGGTTAGTCTTGATACTTACTGGGCATCGCTGTGGTGTGCTCATACTACACTTCTTTACATTTTGTGTACAGATCCAGGTATTGATCGATAGTAGCTGTGCGGATCGCCGCGGTGGAGACTCAAGGCAACCTGCTGCTGCGTTCGCAGGCCTCGGAGTCACCTTCGTTTGTAATTACGTTCCATTGATTCCTTCTCGTTCTGGAATAATTTTGTATTTATTTTGTATAACTACTCTTAGAAAGGCTTATGACTTGTACCTCCGGTTTCGGGAAATTGTGATTTATTCTGAGTTATTTAAATTTGAAGTTAGTAAATGTCAATGTTATCTCAGTTAATGTTAGGCTTACCTAGTTTAGCGACTAGGTGCCATCACGACTCCTTCGGAGGGATTTTGGGTCGTGACAAGTTGGTATCAGAGCTCTAGGTTCATAGGTGCTACGAGTCATAAGCAGGTTTAGTAGAGTCTTGCGGATCGGTACGGAGACATTTGTACTTATCTTCGAGAGGCTACAGAACTGTTAGGAAATTCCACTTCTTTCATTCCTTATCATGCGATATTGATTCAGCTCGAAGTATATAACTTATGTTCCTTTACATCCACTCGTGTATAATATTACGCTTTCAGTGTCCGCTATGCGTCGGTGGTTCGTGATGCTGCAGACGGGCTACGAGGGAGTCAGGGATGCTTAGACATTATCTCAACGTGTTGTCCAGACTGAAGATACAGAGGCATTGAGAGGCTATTCAGTTGTTCATATGGCGGCGCAGCGGTTTTCGGCATCTGGTTAATGAGTGCGAGCTTGGGAAGGTTTAATTGGTCGACTAGTCGTCGCGACTGTGGCAAGGCCACGAGGTGAGTGTTGATTGGGAATAGTTGGTGGTATTGGAGTACCTTGTGATTTGTATTGTACGAGCTGTGAAGGTTAGTTTTGTGGATCATCAGACGTTGTTTTCTATGGCTTTGCGCCAAGTGGAGGAGTTTAACAGCGGCATTCAGATTGCAGAATTAGATTTATATCAGATTTGGTCTGAGGTATGTGTATATGTGGTATTAGTGGGTACCCGGATTTTGTGTATGACCAAGGTCTGAGGTCTTGCACGGGATGATGTTGGGGAGGTGCAGTCCTGATGGCTTAGTTACGTGCGGGTGGATCTCGGAGGGTTCTCGATGGTTTGAGTACGGCTTGAGTTGGGTGTCTACTATGGCATAAAGAATATGTGGTACATTGCGGTTTCTCCTGAATCGATATCTGAAATTAATAGAGCGTTGGCATTGTTGGCTATCATATGTGAAGAGTGTGCATTTTTTTGGGAAGGACCTTGAGTTTTGGTTTACAGTGCGTGGCTGGTAGCATAGTGGTTGCTGGGTTTTGAGGCTTTTGATGTTCATGTTTGTTTATGCGGCCAGAAACTCTATATGAGTGCTTCAGCAGAATGATAGGGTGTAAGTGATATATCAGCCATTTGAATTGTGTAGTTGAGTTTGAGAATGGAAATTTTGGTATTCCTGAGGTTTGGGGCTAGATGCCCTCATATGTACTATTTTTGTTTGCGGATTGTGAAGAAATATTGAGAATGGGATAATTAATAGCATGTATTATCGATAGGTTGCTGTAGATCTTTTGAAGAATATTTATCTAATTGGGAAGGATCAGGATTTGGGTGTGGGCTATTTGGAAGCTCAATGAGAATATATATATTGTATCAGGTCAAGTTTGTGTGCTCCTATGAGATTGTCATTTTGGTCACGTTATCAGGCAGAATGGACATTATATGTGCCCTAGCCTATGTATGTGCTACTCATTTATGTTGTGTTAGGTGGTGAGGTATTATGACTATACCCCACGCATGTTGTAATTTTGTTCAGGCCTTATGGCGAGGCGGGCGAGATAGCCCTCGTGATGTTGATTTGCTCATTGCACCTTATATGTGCTTGCTTCTCCCATATTTTATTACTTCTGTTCACTTTTCCCACAGTTTTATTTATGCACTCTGTTGTACTTAATATCAGTATTCATATGATCAGTGAGCTTGAGCATTTTGGCTTGATGAGTATTTGGGAGCGGCTGCACGCCGCAACGGATGTCATGCGGGATACTGGCTTGATGAGTATTTGGGAGCGGGCTGCACGTCGCAACGGATGTTATGAAGGATACCCTTTCCTTGTGTTTATTTGGTGTTGTGTTTTCCCTCTGTGGGATGATTTGATGAAAAACTATACTTTTGTTGCTACACATGTTGGTGTTAGATAATTCTTATACTTGGATTTCCCTTATTCGTGCTGCGTGATTTAGTTGTTGCTGGTTTGGTGTACGAACTGTGTAGTGTGAGAATCCGTGTGGTTCCGTGATGAGTTGTTAGTTGGGCTGCTTGTATTGGCTAAGATGAGGTTCTTAGACCTGAGATTAGTGCTATGGTATTGGGGGTGGGGAGTGTTTGTAAGTGAGAGGGTGTTTCTTCTAAGATTTGGGTAATGGCCCTTAGCGGGCGAGAGAGCTTCGTGACTTGTTGACTTCATGGACAACTATGAGTTTCAGCATGTCTCTTTATCATGGGTAGTGTTGTGGAAGTCCGGAACAAGGTTGTATTCAATGTGAAGTATATTGCCGGCATCCAGGATGTTATTTGAGCAGCTATGGTGGTCAGAGGTTATTGCTTTGAGTATGTGAGTTGTGTGGAACGACATGTGATTGTATTCTGGATTGGAATTTTTGGCTCGATTCAGCTTGTTTGGGTGTGTTTAGTGTGATGATGTGGAATTCGGGTCCTATGATGAATTTTGGATGTTGAGGTTTGGGTCTTGTTCTAAGGTTATAAACTAAGGAGGAGATGAGACTTTAAGTTAAGTTGCATTGTCAGTTCTGCATAGGTTGGATGATAGTGAATCATCCCCAGGTGTATGTACGAGGAGCTCATGCAGTGGTTCGATGGCCTTGGAACGACTCCGGGCACGTTCGAGGACGAACAATGTTTAAGTGGAGGAGGATGTAACGACCCAACTGGTCATTTTGAGCAATTGCGTGCGGTTCGGCAGTTTGAGGTCACGAGCAGCTTCATATTATGTGTATCGACTTGCGTGCGCAGTCCGGGTGTGAAACCGGAAAGCTTTTATGTGAAAATATGAAAAAAATAGTAATTTCTAGAGTTAAAATTTGGTTTTTAGTTGTCTTTGGTAACCGGACCCGGATCTGTGTTCCGACGATCCCGAGAGGTTCGCGGTAAAATATGGGACTTGGTCGTGTGCCCGGAATTGAATTCCGAGGTCCCTAGCCTTAGAAAACAATTTTTGAAGAAAATTGTTGTGTTGTTTTTTTTAAAGGAAATAAAGAAATGAATTAATGTATGAACTCATTGGTATCGGGACCGTATTTTGGTTCTAGAGCCTGGTACAAGTTTATTATGATATTTAAGTCCTATCTGTGAAATTTGGTGAGAATCAGAATTGATTTGACGTGATTTGGACGTTCGGTTGAAAAGTTAGAAAATCATGAGCTTTGAGGTTAAATTCATAGTTTTTGATATTATTTTGATGATTTGATCGCACGAGCAAGTCTGTATGATGTTTTTAGACTTGCGTGCATGTTTGGTTTGGAGCCCCGAGGGCTTGGGTGAGTTTCGAATAGGTTTAGGCTATGTTGCACTTGTTTTTGGATGCTTCATCGTCGTTTCTTCAAGCAAAAATGATACCACATTGAGCAAATGAGATCCAAATTCAGTTTTGTTGAACCATTGTATCCGTATCGAAATTACGGAGCCATAGGAAAAAGAATCATCGAATTTGGATATCGTATGAGGAAGTTATGCTCATTTTCGTGTCGGAAAAAATTGCTGGTTGCTGGTTTCTGGTGTCGGAAAAAATTACCTCTGTATGCTCCATATGATGTGATTAGCTTGCCTCTAATTCTTACGTGTTACTTGACCCCTAATTGCCTTAGTTGAAGTAATTGCCTTCCTTATTGTTTTGATACTTCTTGGTTGTGAGTTCCTCTATGACTTCGTGCAAATATGTTACATGCCCAATTGTTGTGGTTACCGGTGTAGTTATCACGTGCTTATTACATGCCCAATTGTTGTGGTTACCGGTGTAGTTATCACGTGTTTATTATGTCTTGTTGTTTTGTTAAGGCTATTGTGCTTCTTGGTTTTTCCGTGATCCTTATAATGTACTATTCATGCTTAAATTTGCGATTATTCATGTTGAACAAGACTTATGACATTCTCTTGGTAATTGACCATTGTTGAACATTGACTTGAGTTGAGATCTATATTGCAAAGCTAACTGTTGAAACATGATTGATTATTGTTGATTCCCTTGCTGGGAGGTTATTGTTTTTATTGTTGATTCCCTTGTCGGGATGTTATTGTTTCTATTGTTGAATCCCTTGCTGGGATGTTATTGATTCTATTGTTGATTCCCTTGCCGGGATATCATTGTTTCTATTGTTGAATCCCTTGCCGGGATGTTATTGTTTCTATTGTTGATTCCTTGCCGGGATGTTATTGTTTCTGTTGCTTGGGTGAGGAAGAGTGTAAAGCACGAAGGGTGATGCCGTGTATGATGTTGTGAGGAAGAGTGTAAAGCACGAAGGGTGATGCTGTGCATGATGTTGTGAGGAAGAGTGTAAAGCACGAAGGGTGATGCTGTGCCGATATTATGAGTGTAAAAGCACGAAGGGTGATGCCGTGCCACATTATTGAGAGTAAAAGCACGAAGGGTGATGCCGTGCCACATTATTGAGAGTAAAAGCACGAAGGGTGATGCCGTGCCATGATTATGAGAGAGTTAAAGCACGAAGGGTGATGCCGTGCACATTTCTATTTATGCATATGGTGAGGAAGAGTGATAAAGCACGAAGGGTGATGCCGTGCACTTTTTGTTTGTTGTGCTTATTTGTGATTATCAATTCAAGTGTTATAATTGTTCAGATTCCTTTACTGTTGTGATCCTTTGTGATGGAACCCCATAGTGTTTTCACTACTTCGCCGTATTTATATACATATTTCAATACTTCAAGTTTCAATAATTGTTCATTTTTAATTCTATTAGTTACTCAATTAAATTCCTTTAAACCGTCTGAGGTTGAATTTTACTTAAAAAGGAATTTCTACTAAGTTAATTTATTAAATCCCATGTTAAAGGTAATAATCCATTCGATGTTGTATCTTAAATTGAAAATGGTACTTTCTTCATTAAAATGATTTCTAAAAATAACTTCATCTTTTCTTGCTGAGTTCCTAATTGGTTTAGAAGTTTTACTCTACTTTATGTTATGTAAATGAGACTACTGAAACATCTTAATTGCATTAGTTATGGATCCTATGTACTGAGTAACATGAGAACGTTCTTGTGCAAAGTGAGACAAAATATGTGGGCACAAGGTGTCGGGTGTGCTAAAGGTTTGGAAGTTGAGGTTATGATATGAGACATCGAGTTCTGAGATGGCTAGGGTTGTGCTCTAGAAACGATATGATTGATTGAGTTGACACTGTCTTCCTTACTTGAGTTCATTTTACTTCTCTGTGTTCCAGCTATGTTTGTGTTGATTTATTTGGTTATCTTTCGCTTCCATCCGAGTTTCCTCTCATTATTTCTACTGTTTGTAGATTGATTTATCCCTGCTATTGATATTACCTCGTTACCTTTATCTCGATATTTGATATCATATCCTGTTTAATCTGTCTGACCAGTAGGTGTCTTGACTGTTCCTTGTCACTACCCCACCGAGGTTAGTCTTGATACTTACTGGGCATCGCCGTGGTGTGCTCATACTACACTTCTGTACATTTTGTGTACAGATCCAGGTATTGATCGATAGTAGCTGTGCGGATCGTCGCGATGGAGACTCAAGGCAACCTGCTGCTGCGTTCCCAGGCCTCGGAGTCACCCTCGTTTTTAATTAGGTTCCATTGATTCCTTCTCGTTCTGGAATAATGTTGTATTTATTTTGTATAGCTACTCTTAGAAAGGCTTATGACTTGTACCACCGGTTTCGGGAAATTGTGATTTATTCAGAGTTATTTAAATTTGAAGTTAGTAAATGTCAATGTTATCTCAATTAATGTTAGGATTACCTAATTTAGCGACTAGGTGCCATCACGACTCCTTCGGAGGGATTTTGGGTCGTGACAACACCAAAACTCAATTTCAAGTGGCGACTCTAAATAATAAATAATCCCTTTTCAAAACGTCACTTTAATTGGAAAAACTCTTCTAACTCAACTTCGTAATAGGGTTGCTTGGGAAAAAAGAGGTGCGACAGTAACACGGAAAGTTCCAGCAAATATACTGGAGATTGATGCATCTGTGTATGAATATTATGCTGAAACCACCACACGAAAAGTTCCAGCATACTATACTGGAGATTGGAGCACCTGTGTATGAACTTCCAACATATTATGCTGGACCAGTATATTATGCTACAACTCCAATATATTGTACTGAAACTTTAGTATATTATGCTGGAACTCCAATATATTATGCTTGAAGTTCATATGCAAAAAATTCGAACTACATTATATTATGCTAGAATATTTTACGAATTTTGAATAATATTTTCGTTCAGATTTATCTTTACATGAAAAGTGGCTAAATTTTAATTACTTTTAAAATTATAATTGTTTTTCAATTAACACTTATAAATCTGACTATTTTTGAATTTAATGTTAGAAGTTGGAATTCATCCCTCACAAAAAACCTACTATAAGCTTTCTCCTTCTTCCTTTCTACTTTCAGAAAATCAGAAAAAGCCCCAAATTTATAAAATGGCATCTTTTGCAGAGGCACCACCGGGGAACGAAGCAGCAGGGGCAAAGATCTTCAAGACCAAGTGTGCTCAATGCCATACTGTTGAACAAGGTGCTGGTCGTAAACAAGGTACACAACTTCTTTTTTTTTCCTTTCCTTTTTTATGTTATTTGTCAAATTTCTTTTTTTTGTTTGTCAGATTTGGTGATTATGATTCTCTTTATATATTTTTGTTTATCAGTTTATTGATCTGATGAGTTCTTGTTTGGTGAAAAGGTCTAACCTTTGATGGGTTATTTGGGCAGATCTGCAATTATATGGGTTTTCTGTATATATATTTAGTTTTCTTTTTAATTCATTTATCTATATATAGTTTTAGTCACTTTTTTTGGCCATTATATGGAGTATTATTTTTTTTATTCTTCTTTTACCCAGTTTTTTCCTAGCTTCGTAAGATTTTGCTTGTCCGCAAAATAACAGATAAAATAGCAAAAAGATATTGTCTAACGTGTAGTCCGAGTTTAATGTTTTTTGTGATTTCTGATTATTGATTAGTTAGATCCCCAATTATAATTTAATTGTGATTTTACTTGGCAATAATTTATGAGAGGAACATTTATGAGTCCAATTGTGACTCATATAATTCTGTGGCATAAAGATTGGCTACAAATTGTTGCTTGTTCTTTCTATCTGCTGTTATTAGTTTTCATAATCTTGAAAGGAGTTGTATCTTAGGTTTGCGGGTGCTTTTCCGTATTTTCAGCAGCACTTGTGATAATCTTGAATTTTGATCAGCGAAAACATTATTACACTAATTGTGTCACTTCGATTATTCTGTTAGGGTTGGGTGATTGAACTTGATTTTAGAATAGCTTGAAGAAACTGCTAAGAGGTTACTCATTTGGGAGGTATCACCTCCGTAGGACACTAATAGTTGAATAAGAAAATATGTTGCAAATATGCTTAACTGAAAACTAGGTTGCTCGATATCTTTGATAAATATATTTCTCTCTTAACTAACAAACTCACTGATGGTTTTGGTGAAAGAAAATTGGGTTGCTCTACTTCTTTTGTTTCGTTATGGAATTAGAATCTAAGAATGATAGCAGATTTCATACTGAGAGATTTTTGTTAGCATACTTTACGAATACATCTTTTGCGGAGACCAGTTTAATTATGTTCTCTGTGTTACTTTTGTGTTCCTCATTCTATATACTAGTGCTAGAACCCGCGCGATGCGCGGATAATTTGACGGAATATTAATCTTATAAAATTATGATCCAATATGTTATAATATTTTAATAAGTATTAGTTACTATTTTATTATCTAATGTAGTGTACATAAATATAATAAAATCTATACAAAATCAAAGGACACAAAGCATTATAGTAATCAAATCAATTATTTATTCCTTGTTTATTCTTTATTAAATTAGCAAGTACTTAATACTATATATTTACTAATGTGATTTTTGTATTAGTTTGTCAATTGGCTTAATATTTTGATACTACTTCTCTTCTAGTAGAACATACGTATATATTCTGGAAATATAAATTTTTATACTTATGTTATACGGTTTAAGATTCTTCAATTATCTAAATTTATCAATAATTTCTTGAGTGTTATTTATTTCTATTTTGTTTATTAATTAATTTTAAATATAAATAATATAAAATTATCTTTATCCACCTCTCTTCGTACATTCTTTTCTATTATAATATTAGATTAGTTCTTTCATTTTATATTTTACTGAAAATTTAAATATTATAATTTACTTTCCTAAATTATAATTTTTAATTCATCAAAAGTATAAAGATATTATTTTTTATAAAAAACGTACTAATATTTTTAACAATTAATAAAATGTCTTTTATATATAATATCCTAATAGTTTCTTTATATTTTTATATTTTTCATTATAAAATTATGAGTTCTATTTATTAACTAAATTTTCCTACATGAGCAATTTAATTCGTAGATGTATTTTTACTATATCATTTGATCTTTTTTAGTATTCTTCATTATGATTATTTGTTTATTATGATTTTAGTTATGTGAATATGTTATTTTTATTTTTTTATTATAAAATAATTTTAGAACTCCAATTTGAATGAGTAGAATATTTTTTTGTATTTTTGTTTTTTATTGATAATTATAAGATATCTATATTTATTAATTAAGTAGTATAACCAATTAATTCAAACTTTAAAATTCAAAAAAAAAAAAAATTAGTTAGATAAGTAGTTTAATTTGTCTTAACAAAGCCACTTGGCTTTTTGTAGTTAAGACACTTGTCTTAATGTGGTGCTTTTGCTTCTCCTATTCTATATAGATAGATGATTATTTGTTTATTATGATTTTAGTTATGTGAATATGTTATTTTTATTTTTTTATTATAAAATAATTTTAAAACTCCAATTTGAATGAGTAGAATATTTTTTTGTAGTTCGTTTTATATTCATAATTATAAGATATCTATATTTATTAGTTAAGTAGTGTAACCAATTAATTCAAAATTTAAAATTCAAAAAAAAAATTAGTTAGAAAAGTAGTTTAATTTGTCTTAACAATGCCACTTGGCTTTTTGTAGTTAAGACACTTATCTTAATGTGGTGCTTTTGCTTCTCCTATTCTATATAGATAGATACGATGGTCTTTTCCCGTTTGGTTTTGCCATCGATAGTTCCCCAAATTTCTTTTCATATGTTGATGCTTCCCTGAAGTTCCATGTTTACAATTATCTTTTCATATCTTGATGACCCCTTTCTTTTTTTATTTTTTATAACCACGCTGGATTATGATAATTGTCTTAACTTTGGTGTATCCCTTCTGGGTAAAGGGCGTGTGCAAAGACATGTAGAGTTCTTCTTTTTGGAATTGTTTTATGAGTTCTGCTGTAACTTACAACAATATGTATTTTAACAGGACCTAATTTGAATAGACTTTTTGGAAGGCAGTCTGGAACTACTGCTGGTTACTCCTACTCTGCTGCCAATAAGAATATGCCCTGCACTATCACTTTGGATTGCCCTGGTTGCCCTCCTCTTAAAGCTCTAACTTTTGGCATTCTTCGATTAATCAAAGGTAAACCCATTTCAGCTTTAAATTTCTATCTTTCGATAAAGTTTGAATCCTTTTTTTCCCTTTAACTAGCCTACTATCTTGCCTCTCTTTTTTTTCCCTAGAAAAATGGATTTTTGTCTATTTTGTTTGAATTAAAACTGACCCTCTTTAGCTTAGAATTAGTGGTGCCAATAAGTAGTTATTTTCTTACGTATCTTTTTTGGGTGTAGTTATTGAAGGTAAGGGTGAGCAAAAGGAAGCTCCTAAGGTGGTGGAGAGATGGGGGGAGACTGATGCTTCCAGGTGTGTGCTTGATACGTCAATTGTTGACCGTGAATTTGACCCTGTAAGTTGTCTCTATGTACTTTGCTGCATTATTTATGTGCTATACTATTGTACCTCTGTGCTAACTTGTGACGACCCGGCCGGTCGTCTCATGAGTTACCGCTCTGTTTCCCCCATTTCTGCTTCTTCATGCCTTGCTTATCCGTGTTTTGAGGTATCGGGTTGGTCGGATTGGATTCGGATTGGTTTTGGTGAAGTTTGAGATACTTAGTCTCTTTTAGGAAGGCTTAAGTTGGAAAAGTCAACCGGATGTTGACTTATGTGTTAGAGGGCTCGGATGTGAGTTCCGATGGTTCGGTGAGCTTCGGGAGGTGATTTATGACTTAGGAGTGTGAACGGAATAAGTTTTGGAGGCCCGGAGTAGATTTAGGCTTGAATTGGCAAAGTTGATATTTCGGCGATTTCCGGTTGGTAGGTGAGATTTTGATATAGGGGGTCAGAATGGAATTCCGAGAGTTGCAATAGCTTCGTATGTGATTTGGGATGTATGTGCAAAATTTCAGGTTATTCGGACGTGGTTTGGTTGGGTTTTTGATCAAAAGCGGAATTTGGAAGATTTTTAGAAGCTTAGGCTTGAATCCGATGTGTTTTGGTTGAATTGATGTTGTTTGAAGTGTTTTGATGATTGGAACAAGTTTGAATAAGGTTTTAGGATGTGTTGGTGCTTTTGGTTGAGGTCCCGGGGGCCTCGGGGTGATTTCGGGTGGTTAACGGAGAAGTTGGATGTTTGTGGAAGCTGCAGATTTTCTGCTTCTGGTATTTCCGCACTTGCGGAATTGGGACCGCAGGTGCGATGCCGCAGGTGCGAGGGAGGAAGCCGCAGATGCGAAATTGGGGCTGGCGAGCAGTTTCCGCAGAAGCGGTCAAGATGGCCGCATCTGCGAAGCCGCAGATGCGGAAGTTCTATCGCAGATGCGATTTTGGGCCTTAAGTAAAAAACCGCAGAAGCGGTGGTTTGGCCGCAAATGCGGTATCGCAGAAGTGGGGCCTTGGACTGCAGATGCGGAAAGGCCTGGGCAGAAAATATATGTTATTTCATTTCGGGAGTTTGGGTTATTTCACCATTTTTGACTTCGACCTTAGAGCTTTTTGGGCGATTCTGAAGAGAGAAATCAAGAGNAGGGGCAGCTGTTGATACCCAATTTTTTCCTAAATATTTTAATATGCAAAATACTTTCAAAATAGCATATGTATGCATATATAGGTATGTCCAAATGTTTTATTATTTTTTCCTAATTTTTAAAGATTTTTATATCAATTTATTGTTCCATTTTATCTAGAAAAAACCCAATAATTATTCCCAAAATTATCATTTTGGTGATTTACTTATTGGACTCTCTCATATTTATACTAAAATATAGCTAAGATAATCTTTGCATATTTTTACAAATTTATTTGGTATTTTTAACGCTAAATTGCATATGATTGCAATATTAGCCTCTTTTAGATTTAATTACGTTTATATCTATAAAATTAGGTCCAATATTTTTAATTTGATAATTATGTATTATTAATCATTTAAGTATCTTTAATTTATTTCCAGAAATTACTTTACTAATTTTTATAAAATAAATAAGGGAAATGTGGCTATTTAAAATATAGCCCAATTGTGTCTCAATTGTGGCCTGATTTGAACCTCAATTTTAAACCCAATTACCCAGCCCAAATCCTAATCATACCCGACCCACAACCCAATTAAAACAACCCACCAGGATCCCCTACCTATCCATTCAATCCAGGCCGTTGATCAAAATGATCAACGACCACCATTAACCCTTTCCATAATTAATCCCAAGCAACCCCTAAACCTAATTATTTCTCTCATTCAGCCGCCTCTGAATTCCTTTGTTCTCTCAATTCTCTCTCGACCCTCTCTCAAACCCTAGCCGCCTCCCTAAACTACCACCTGAAAACCCCCAAATCCATGGCTTCTAAAGCCAATGGAGGCCTGTATCCACCTCCCTTGGCTTCTATGCGTTCGAGTACTATGGTTTCAAGGCCAGACCTTGAAGAAGCTTGGCCCAAACTTTGGTCAATCTCAGTTTTTATGGCTGTCTCCGGTAATCTTCGACTTTGCTCCGGCCAGCCATGGCTATTCAAGCCCGATTCTTGACTTCTCCTGCTTAGATCGACCATTTTCCAAGCCTCCATCTGGGTTTCTACTGAAACCCTAATCTTTGAGGTTCTTCTGATTTCTTTTATATCTGTCTAGATCCGTGTTTGCTTTAAACTTCTAAACATTTTTCTCAAGGTTTCTTCTAAAACTTTATCTTCAAAACCCCTTATCTTTTCTGATTTAGGGTTTTGTTAAGTTATTTTGAAGCTTTCTCTGATTTTTCTACGTGTTCTACTGTGTTTCCTTATGTCGTTCTTTTACTTAAGTTGCATGTTGAGGGCCTTAACCTTTTGAGATTTCTGAATTTATTTTGTTAGTATTTCTGTCTGATTTACTTGTTTTTCATCTCTATACTCGATTGATGGTGAAAACCCTAAAATTTGGGGTTCATTCGAGTTCTGAGACTATTTGCTATGTGATTTACTTGTTCGTCATGCTCTGAATTCGATTGGTTTCAAAACCCTAATTTACTTTGGACCTATTCGAGTTTCTGAAGTTTCTTCATTTGTTGCTCGACTGAATTTCGAAATCTTTTGTTTCAACCTCTGTTTCTTTATGTGATTTTGACTTCCTGCTACCATTGAAACTCTACTATAAGGTCTTTTCACTTGACCCCTTTGCATGCTTCTGATACTCTCTTTTCTCTATTACTGAGTTGGTGAAATCGACCTATGTGACTACCATGTTTCGATAGTTCATTAGCTACTGACCTTGTGTTTGCCATTGCATGATGCTTCTCTTTGTTACGAGTTCAGCCTCGCATGCCTAATGTTTATGCACTCTTTTATATGCTAAATTTTCCTCTAAAACGACCTTCAATTGTGGACTGATTTCAAACCTCCTTGTGTAATTTGGATTGCACTCGTGTAATTGATTCTTTCTTTGTTTTACTGATTTCCCTGTTTCTTGGATTGTTTGGAAAACTTCCCTTTAGACTTTCGATTCTCCTGTCCTTAGTTTGGCTTATTTGTTTATTCATGGGAACCCATGTTACTCTCTCCCAAATCAATAATTTCGAATCCCTGACTCCTTGATTTACTGGGAGTTGATTGTCTCCATATTTTGCAAATCTATTGTGTTTTCTACCTTATTTGGTTAACTGAGTATCTACACTGATTCTGCAATAGTTGTTTCCTTAATTGGACCCCTATGTACTTACCCCTAATTGTCTATTCTATACATAGTGTTCTACTTGATTTCTTTCCTTAAATGTTTTCTGCTCATTACCGTTTAATTCCAACTCCTTAATTAAAGGAAGTCTTATACTGATTTGATTTTAGTTGATACGTAGTTCCATAATTACTACTAAACTATGATTCTTGCCTTACTTTCTACCTATTTTCAAACTATAAATACCTGGCTTTTTCATTAACACAGACACGAATATTCCTAATTTCTGAACTTACACTCATACTCAAAATATTCTCTCTTGCTACTTGTACTGTGGCCTATCTTCAAAGTCCTGCTACCTGCCTTTACTGTATTTTGCTTCTTTGAAATGGTATGTTCTGATTAAGATTCAACATCACAATAATATGTTTACTTAATACTTTTGCCTTCTTGTCTGCCTACTGCTTGTATTTAATCCAGTATTTACTTTAGCATGCTGTAATTTCCTTCTGCCTGTTCTGAATCTATTGTGAATCCTAAACCCCCCCCCCCCCCACCCCAATGTGTTTAATGCTTATGGTTTGTTTGAGCCATGACAGTATTGAATATTACTGCCCGTGACTCAAGCTTGATCCCCTGGGATCCTAACCTCTATGTTTCTCTAGTATTGTGTGTTCTGGTAGGCTTCTAGGCATGCCAGCATCTTCTATTGCTGTGCATGCCCAAAGCTGACCCTTGCCTAAAGTACATAGGCTCTTTGGCAATTTCCCAACCCCTGAACCCCTTTGTATGAAATTACCAACTTGTTTATAGCTGTTTCACAACACCTCATTCCATTTTCTTTACTTCCTTAGTTCTTAAATTCTATTTCTTCACTTGCACTCTCTCTTAGACTTATGTTCTGCCCCCCTCTTGTGAGCCTTTCCTTGGGACCTATGAGCTCCCTCTGAACTTGGACACTTGAGGGCTGGCCCTTCCACACTGCACTTGTCCCTATTCTGGTGATACAATTTGGGTGTGAGCATTGCCTGGAGTCCCACTTGAGGCTCTTAGGGAACTCTGACACACTCAAATTGGAGAAAGACTTTGGATCAATGGTCTTTGAGTTGGTCTATCTCATAACTCAGAGAGGAAGTCAAGAATCAGGCTTCATCTGGTTGTACTTTTCTGATGTAATTTATTATTATGGTTTGTAATAAGTTGTAATAAACATTTGGGGGCTGGCTAGTGAAATAAGGTGGGTAACTATGCATGTAAGGGTAGAAACCACGCCTATAGGGTGTTTCAACTTTTGCATATTCAAAATTCACGTAGAAATTATGCCTATAGGACTGTTATAATTCTGCATATTCAACTTCACCTAGAAATTATGCCTATAGGACTGTTATAATTCTGCATATTCAAACTTCACCTAGAAATCATGCCTATAGGATTGTTCTAATTTCATTCTGCATAATTCAAACTGATACCCTGCCTATAAGGTTTTAAATAAGTTTCGCATTCAGATACTATGTCTATAAGTTTTTCTGCATTTCGACACCACGTCTATAAGCGTCTAAAATCAGCAACGTGTAGAAAACATGCCTATAGGAGTTTCTAAATGAATCTGATTCGCTTCACTCAATGTTAGATATAAAATCAGTAATAATCCATACTATCACCTGCAGAGCCTGTAACTAATTTATTTAGTTTTTATACATTCTGCATCTCTTTTAATAATCTAAGTCCCTCACTTAACAAGTTTAATAAATATGCATATAGGACTTCGGACAATTCACTTCGAGTTTTACTGTCTTATCACCTTCTGAATTCAGTAGACACCATGCCTATAGGATCCTCGTCTAAACACTTAGGCAAACCCTAGAGTAATAACTGTAAATTGAACCCACTTCTGTTAATTATTACAACCAGCGGTCAGGCCTGATTCAGACTTCTTATCTGAGTTATGTAATAAACCAATCTGTTTCAAAACTCCCTCGTCTTTGGTATTTTAATCAGACCTAAACAGTATGTGTAAGTCATGCTAATTATATGCTTTCTTTGTTTAAGGAGGTATATATGAGCCTTTGTTTGTTTCTATGTGTTTCCCCAAAATTTGCAATATGTTTTTTTGTATGTCGCCTTAGAGTTTTTACCTTTGAAACTCCAAATAAGCCTAATATCCTTCCCTTTTTAGGATTAGTAGTCCTAAGTGCCTCCGGGACTGATAGGAGTGGGATAGGTAATAGCATGCAATAAGTAATCGATACCAATCCGCGCTTTAAATACCTTAATGGGGTGGGATGGGTAGATATGGATATGATGACCACGCGATAATGTCACGTGTAGCCCCTTATTTAGGAGTGATTACCGGACATTGTGTGGGGTGATCCATATTTTTAATAAACGTAGGACCCCCCCCTTTTTCCTTTATTCTTTATTTCTTTCAGCATTAAAAATCAGCTTTTCTAATTGTTCTTTCAAACCATTATATGTTGAAATCCCCTCTTATTTGAGCCTTATCTACCTATATGTTAATTGCACCTCAATTCACAATAATTGTCTGGCAGGGAACCACACTAGTGGATTCTGAGGGGTGCCTAACACCTTCCCCTTAGAATAATTTCAAGCCCTTACCCAATCTCTGGTTATCCAAATCAAACTCATCTGGTGTCCTAATGTACCCTAATCATTAGGTGGCGACTCTTCAAATGCAAACCCAGTTCCCTAAAGGAATGAGTTGTCCCTCCAAATATCATAAACCCGATTTCCGCGGAGGAAAATGGGGCGCGACAGCATGGCGACTCTGCTGGGGAATTTTAGGCTTTTACCATTTCAGACTATTATTGTGAATTTATGCTTCTTTACGCGCAATTATTTGTTTATTTCTTTTAAGCATTCAATTTCCTTTTCGATTGCAAAACTGACTTGTCTTTTTGTTTCTTTCCTTTACTGCTTTCCTTTGTTGCCTCATTAAATTATGAATTGTTGTATTTACTGCTTTCTTAAACGTGCAAATACGTGACAACATGCCTTTAATTGTTGCATTATCATGCTCAACATCATATTCCACTCGTGCCAAACAAATTCTATAACAACGATTATAATGAGTGGTTGCGCTCTTCCGATATTATCACCCCTTAAATCCGGAAAAGGCGTATTTGTGGTAAAACCAGTCGATCGACGGTGTAGTCGACGATTCCGTGCCTTTCCCCCTTGAGTTGTCCGCTCAAGGGTACCAGTCTAAAACCCCATAGAAACCTTACTCTGTTTAACTATGCATGCATCATGGTCAAACCTAGCCGAGTCAGTTATGTTGTCCCTATAATGACTCTTTAGGATAGCCTTGTCCAAAGTCCATTGGGTTTCCCTAATTCCAAACGGACACTGCCACGTTTTGTGCATTCATTTGGAGAACTAAATGCGTTTATGCCAATTGTTGATATTAAATAGTCGAGTCTGGTAGGGGTAAGGGCCTAACCCTTTTGTCTTGCAGAAATAGGAGGCACGAAGTCCCCAGATTCGGCATGGTCACCAACATCCACCCAAAATTGCTAAGCTGGTGGGAGGATCTTCACTCCAGTGATAAGACTCTTGTCCGGAAATATCTGGGAAATCTACCTTCCCTCTTGGAAATCCAACCCAACAACAAGATCATAGAAGCTGCTACTCTATTCTAGGATTGTGAGAGGTCCGTATTCCGCTTCGGGGAAATTGAGATGACACCCTTTCTAGAAGAAATAGGAGGATTGGCCGGTATACCATGGAAAACTCTGGGTTTGTTAATGCATGAGAACCACAAGGGCAGGGGTTTCCTTAAAATGACGGGTCTAAAGAAGAATCCAGAACTGACATTGTTTGAAGGATTCCTACATTCCTTTTGATTATTTGTACGAGAGGTACGGTCACAGCAAATCCTACTGTACCTATCCTGACGAGTTTGCCATCACATCACTGGGGCATATTTACCGAAGGGTCTTCGTCTTCATGTTTTGTTTCCTGGGGATGACAGTGTTTCCAATGAAGAAAGCAAGGATCCATACCAGGCTGGCTATGGTAACTAAAACTATAATGGAGGGAATTGGTGGGAAACCATTCAGTATTGTGCCCATGATCATTGCGGAAATATACCGAGCCTTGGAGAAGTGCCAATAAGGAGCCAAACACTTCGAAGGCTGCAATTCGCTACTTCAACTTTGGCTCATGGAGCATCTCCAAAAGGGTGAATATCGATAAGAGATTCAGCGAAGGGACTGGGATGATCATATAGCCTTCCATCATCCAAGGCGAATGAATTACATGCCCAACATGTTCGCTCAACCAGACAATGCTAGAGAACGGGTCGAGCTCTTCGAAAATCTGACTGAGGACCAGGTACAATGGATGTTCGAGTGGTTTCCGACCGAGGAGTTCATCGCCCGATCCAGAGATACACCTTTCCTGATATTAATCGGTCTAAGAGGAATGTATCCTTACATACCTCTCTGGGTTATGAGGCAAGCTGGTAGGAAGCAGGTTGTACCCAGGGTCGACAAGATGAGTCACTTCCGGGCTGACTTCCAAGATGATGATAGTTCTTACAAGTGCCAAGCTCAGCATATGTGGCACTACCAGATTATCATGGGGAGAGATACCATCGAGCCAGACAGATACCACGCTGGCTGTACTCCCTACTATTCAGGCTGGTTGGAGGATAATCATAATGGTCTGGGCCAGCCTGGGTTTGTTCGAGGTCACAGGATCAAAGATGAAAAGGCTGATGCACAGGTCAAATACAATCAGCTGCGCTAGAGGATCCGAGAATGCGAAAGCGAGCACCGTGAGATACAAGAAGCCAATCAAAAGATAATTGAGGAATGGAAGGATATGACTGTCAGTGCCAACAAGCGACTAGGGTATTTGGAACGGGGCATAGTGGAGTTGGAGAAGAAATTTCTCAAAAGGGTCGAAGACTGCCAAAATGCTGAGAGAAACGAAGGCGGACATCTAGCCAGAGCCTACCTGCTGCTGGGACTTCGCGAGTTGGGAAAGCTGTTCGATAGAGCCAGGGATGCCGAATCTGGGGAAGGTCCTTCTGGGACCAAATAGATAGGAGTTTTCTTCTTTTTATGAAATGTAATAAGGCCAATGGCCATTAGTAACTTTTATTTCCTGTTATTTAGTGTCGATTTGGGATTCGTCTACTTTTTATTAATAAAATGAGGCATTTGGCATTCCAAGTTCTCCAAATCAACTTGTCGCTAGGCCTACCTCGGGCACAAAGAGGTCCCCAAATTAGGACACGGTTTACATTCTACACTATGTGTTTAAATATTGCAACATCTTTTTATGATCCTCACTAACTTGTTACCTTTTTGTTTTTACTTTTGTTTATTATTTCCCCTCCCCAAAGGTTAGTTCGTGCACTCTAGCAACATCATCTTATTCCACGAGATCCAGGGGCCCTCCACCCACTCCTCCTCCTAGTCCTGTCAAAAACAAGAACAAAGGGAAGATGGAAGATTTGAACAACGCCAGAAAGGAGAATTCAACTGAACGGGTAGAGGTCACTCACGGTCATGGTACTCTGGTTCCCAAGGAAATGCGTCCCAACTTGAACAAAAGCTGCTGAAATTCCAAGAAGAACTTGATAAGGTTCGCAATCTGGCAAATCTGTCATTTTCCCTCACTACTCCAGATATCAATTTCCCAACTGCTCAGAACCCTATAACTCTACAGAACATCCCAAAGCAACAGAACCATCCCGCTCCTCACCACCACTGGAACACCTGCCATACTTCCAACAATACCCCGCTGCTCATCCCAGAACCTCAAAACTCCACAAATGACCACTGCCACACCCACCATAACACCCCCATCTACGTGGATACTATGCGACACTCCACCCAACCCATCTCGAACACACCCGAGCCTGATGATAAAGACTTGCTTATCAGAAACCTGGCCGAAGAACTTAGGAAATTGACTAGCCGAATTCAAGGCGTTGAAG
The DNA here is from genome assembly GCF_001879085.1 of Nicotiana attenuata. NCBI lineage: Eukaryota > Viridiplantae > Streptophyta > Magnoliopsida > Solanales > Solanaceae > Nicotiana > Nicotiana attenuata. Next base: position 270,300 of record NW_017670872.1, read on the forward strand.
GAAGTAAGGGAATTGAAGGGCTGAACTACGAAGATCTTTGCATACAGCCCGATGTCGAACTGCCCGAGGGGTACAAACCTCCTAAGTTCGAGACGTTTGATGGTACAAGGGATCCAAGGGTCCATTTGAGAACATACCGTGACAAGCTGGTTGGAGTAGGAAAATACGAAAAAATCCGCATGAAGCTTTTCATGAGGAGCTTGAAGGGAGATGCTTTATCTTGGTACATTAGCCAAGATCCAAAGAAGTGGTCGAACTGGGTAAGCATGGCATCCGACTTTATGGACAGGTTCAGGTTCAATACGGAGAATGCGCAAGATGTGTTCTATATTCAAAATCTAAAGAAGAAGCCCACAGAAATATTCCGCGAGTATGCTACTCGCTGTAGGTACGAAGCTGCTAAGGTTAGACCTGCCTTAGAAGAAGAACAAATGAACAAATTCTTCGTCCGGGCTCAAGACCCACAGTATTATGAAAGGCTGATGATGATCGAGGGTCACAAATTTTCTGACATTATAAAGCTGGGAGAAAGGATCGAAGAGGGCATCAAAAGCGGTATGGTTACAAACATCGAGGCCTTGCAAGCTACAAAGAAGTCCTTACAGTCTGGTGGTGCGTCCAAGAAAAGGGACGTAGGGGCCGTAATGGTTGCACAGAGAACCAAATCTCCTATCAAATACCAAACCTATCCAATGCCTCCACTCACATATTAGCCTACTCCGAACTACCAAGCACCCTCACCCTCTTACCAAACTCCACCACCCACTTATCAATCGCCTCTACCTCCCATATATCAGCCTACTTCACCCAGATATTCCCAACCCGCACATGTTTACCAAGCCTACAATACTCAACCAGCCCACTATCAATCCCATCCTGCACACCAAAACTTCCCTAGACCTCGACCAAACTTTGACCGAAGGCCTTCGAAATAATATACGGCTATTGCTGAACCTATCGACCAATTGTATGAAAGACTTAAAGCTGCCGGTTACGTCACCCCTATCCCTGCTGCTCCTGAGAACCCTTCTCAGTGGGTTAATCCAAATAAATCCTGTGCATACTATTCCGGCATGAAAGGACACACCATTGACGAATGCCGTTCTCTGAAAGATAAGATCTATACTTTAATTGATAACAAGATTATTGTGGCAAAGGAACCTGCTCCAAATGTCTGCAATAACCCTCTGCCAGACCACAAGGGAGGAGGCATTCACATGATTGAAATAGAGGATGATTGGGATCCCAAGTGATCAATCGGTTTGATCACAGAAGGTGACGACCCAAAGAAACCAACAGTCACCCTTAATCCGATCGTAGTCCAGATTCAGCCCTCTGGGGATGCCGAGGTAGATATGTCCATGCCACTTGAGTTTGAAGCACCATCATCTACAAAGACGCCAGCGCCAATTGAGGTCGAATTCGTGTCTCCAGCAAAATCACCTACACCATTCGAAGTTGCAGTCTTACCGCCCAAGGTGCATGCTCCGTTCGGAGCAATGATAGCCATGCCGATTCCAGTAGAAATGTCGACCATGAAGTCATTCCATACAAAGGCTATACCATGGGACTATACAGCCAAGGCAAGAAGGAAAGGCAAGGTTAGGTTCGGATAGGCTATTGCGTCACAGGGTATGACGAGAACTGGTAGAGTTTATACCCCGGAACATTTGGCTGAGTCGAGAAAGCAGGCCTCCAACCGGCCACCCATCATCGAGATCGGGCCAGATGACCTTTTGAGAAAGATACAGGCCAAGGAATACTCGGTCATCGACCAGCTGAACAAAACACCGGCGCAAATTTCTATCCTTGCTTTGCTACAAAATTCTGATGCACACAAGAACGCTCTGCTAAGGGTACTAAGTGAGGCATACGTACCCAGCAACATCACCGGCGGAGAGATGGCTAACATGGTAGGACAGGTATTGGAAAGTCACAAGATCACCTTCCATGAAGATGAGCTGCCACCAGAAGGGTTGAGTCACAACAAGGCATTGCACATCACCGTATAATGCGAAGACTATTTTATCACCATAATCCTGATCGATGGAGGGTCCAGCCTCATTATTTGTCCGCTGGTAACACTCAGGACGTTGGGTAAGGAACTGCATGAGATCAAGGACGGGGCCATCAACGTGAAAGCTTTCGACGGTTCCTATAGGTCCACCATTGGGGAAATTAGTCCGTGTTTGCAAATGTGGCTTACTTGGTTCGATGTTGATTTTCAAGTAATAGACGTGCCGGCATCTTACAATCTGCTGTTGGGACGACCTTGGATTCATGCTGCTGGGGCTGTAGCGTCAACACTACACCAGGCAGTGAAGTTTGAGTGGAATCACCAGGAGGTGATCATTCACGGAGACGGTAGCAATCCTATATACAGTCGCCAGACCATTCTGGCAATCGGAGGCAGAAGGAAATTAGGTGGGGAGACCTATCACCACATCGAGCGAGTCAATGCTGTTGACAAGGACAAATGGTGGGACAACAAAATTGAGAGCATATTGAACTGGAGCGGATACGAACCTGGTAAGGGGCTTGGCAAGAACCTCCAAGGAATCACTAAGCCCATAAAACTCAAGAAGCACGGCACCACCTTCGGTCTGGGGTATGAGTATACCTGGGAGGAATTCAACATCTGGTCGCCACCATGGCGCGGTCCTTACTATCCATTGAAGCAGCCAATACCACGCTTGTTTTCCAATCGGCCGATGTTATCTATGGGTCAGAAGAAGAGGAAGCACTAGCAGCAGTGATGAATTTGTTCCTAGAAGACGATGATATGGATTGTTGCTCCGTTCTCGAGGAGGAGGGGGAGGAAGGACCTTCCATACAGGCCGTAAGCAAAGGAGCACGTCTCAATACTGGACCATCAGAACCACCAGAGTCCGGCGAGCCTCGGGGTAGCAAGGCTGAACAAACATCATGCAGTATCTTTTATTGTTACTACATTACTATTACTTATCTTGATGAACCAATGACTGTGACATGCAATGAGACAATGCAACAAACAGACATTGATTCAGAAGAAGATGACATACCCGAGGAGATCGTCAAAGAAGTTGAGAACTTTGAAAATCGACCTAAGTCCAACCTGGACGAGACAGAAATTGTTAATCTGGAAGATGCAGCGAATGTCAAGGAAACACGAATCAGCGTTCATTTATCACCATTAGAAAAGAAGTAATACAAAGAATTTCTAAGGGAATATGAGGACATATTCGCCTGGTCATGACTGGTCTAAGTACTTCTATTGTGGCCCATAAACTGCCAATTGATCCGACATGTTCGCCGGTAAAGCAGAAGCTCAGGAAATTCAAGCCAGACATGAGTTTGAAAATCAAGGAAGAAGTCACTAAGCAAGTCAAAGCCAAGGTTCTCAGGGTAGTAGAATACCCGACATGGTTAGCCAACATCGTGCCAGTACCAAAGAAGGATGGGAAGGTCAGAGTCTGTGTCGACTACCGGGATCTCAACCGGGCCAGTCCGAAAGATGACTTCCCTTTACCAAACATACACATCCTAATTGACAATTGCGCCAAGCACGAGTTGCAATCATTTGTGGATTGTTTTGCTGGTTATCATCAGATCTGGATGGATGAAGAAGATGCTGAGAAAACGGCTTTCATTACGCCGTGGGGAATGTACTACTACAAGATGATGCCGTTTGGCCTGAAGAATGCAGGGGCCACCTACATGAGGGCCATGACTACAATTTTCCATGATATGATACACAAGGAGATTGAGGTGTACGTAGATGATGTTATCATCAAGTCCAAGAAGGCCACTGTTCACATGGGAGATTTGAGGAAGTTCTTCAATAGATTACGGAGGTACAACCTGAAACTGAATCCTGCAAAGTATGCATTTGGGGTTCTTACCGGAATGCTGCTTGGGTTTATTGTGAGTCGTCGGGGAATAGAATTGGACCCATCAAAGGTCAAGTCCATTCAGGAACTACCACCACCAAAGAACAGGAAGGATGTGATGAGTTTCTTGGGAAGACTTAACTATATCAACCGGTTCATAGCACAGTCCACGGTTATCTGTGAGCCAATCTTCAAGATGTTGAAGAAGGACGCCGGTACCAAATGGACTGATGACTGCCAAAAAGCTTTCGACAGAATCAAGGAATACCTGTCAACACCACCAGTTTTGGTCCCGCCCGAGCCAGTAGACCCCTACTACTCTACATTGCAGTACTAGATGGTGCCTTCGGTTGCGTCTTGGGGCAGCATGACGAAACAGGGAGGAAAGAGCAGGCCATTTACTATCTCAGCAAGAAATTCACTCCGTACGAAGCCCGGTATTCTCTGTTAGAACGCACCTGCTGTGCTCTGACTTGGGTGGCCCAGAAGCTGAGGCACTACTTCTGTGCCTATACTACATATCTCATATCAAGGATGGATCCTTTGAAGTACATCTTTCAGAAGCCCATGCCCACTGGCAAGCTGGCCAAGTGGCAAATCCTGCTGAGTGAATTCGAAATTGTCTACGTGACTCAGAAAGCAATCAAGGGACAGGCACTAGCAGATCACCTTCCCGAAAACCCCGTGGATGGAGAATACGAACCCCTGAAGACATATTTTCCTGATGAAGAGGTATCATTCATAGGAGAAGACATTGCAGAATCCTATGATGGCTGGAGAATGTTTTTCGACGGAGCAGCAAATTTCAAAGGAGTCGGCATAGGAGCAGTCCTAGTATTAGAAACCGGTCAGCATTATCCGGTGTCTGCCAAACTCAGGTTCCCGTGCACCAACAATATGGCCAAGTACGAAGCCTGCATCTTAGGGCTCAAGATGGCTATTGACATGAACATTCAAGAGTTGCTAGTGATCGGAGATTCAGACTTGCTTATACATCAGGTATGAGGAGAATGGGCGACCAAGAACTCCAAGATACTCCCGTATCTGCACCATGTGCAGGAGCTGAGGAAGAGGTTCACAAAGACGGAATTCCAGCATGTTCCCAGAATCCAGAATGAGTTCGCCGATGTGTTGGCTACCCTATCATCCATGATACAACATCCAGACAAAAACTTCATTGATCCCATTCCAGTAAAGATCCATGATCAGCCAGCTTATTGTCCCCATATTGAAGAAGAAGCAAACGGAAAACCTTGGTTTCATGATATCAAGGAATATTTGGCGAAGGAAGATTATTCGGAGCTTGCCAATCATACTCAGAAACGCACACTGCGGAGACTATCCAACAACTTCTTTCACAGTAGAGGAATCCTGTATAGGAGAACTCCTGATCTGGGACTACTAAGGTGTGTCGACTCAAAGGAAGCATCCAAACCGATAGAAGAAATCCATGCGGGGACCTGCGGTCCACATATGAACGGTTTTGCTTAGCAAAGAAGATACTCCGAGCTGGTTACTATGGAGACGGACTACATCCATTATGTCCGTAAATGCCACCGCTGTCAGATACATGCAGACATGATAAAGGTACCTCCAAATGAGCTTAATGCAACGAACTCACCATGGCCTTTCGCCGCCTGGGGAATGGATGTCATTGGACCAATCGAGCCTGCCGCTTCCAACGGGCACATATTCATCCTAGTGGTAATTGACTACTTTACCAAGTGGGTTGAAGCAACATCTTACAGAGCAGTAACTAAGAAAGTTGTGGCAGACTTTGTCCGTGACTGTATGTTTGTCAATTCGGGATTCCAGAATCAATCATTACTGATAATGGCTCCAATCTCAACAACGACTTGATGAAAGCCATGTGTGAAACTTTCAAGACACAAGAATTCTACAGCCTACAGGCCTCAAATGAACGGAGCCGTAGAAGCCGCCAATAAGAATATCAAGAAGATACTAAGGAAAATGATAGAGAAGCATAAGCAGTGGCACGAGAAGCTATCATTTTGCTTTGTTGGGGTATCGCACCACAGTCCGCACATCAACCCGGGCAACCCCCTATATGCTGGTTTATGGTACAGTGGCCGTCATTCTCGCTGAAGTAGAAATTCCTTCCTTGAGAATCATACAAGAAGCTGAGCTTGACGATGCAGAATGGGTGAGAAGTCGTTACGAGTAGCTGGCTCTTATAGATGGAAGAAGATGAATGCAGTTTGCCATGGTCAGCTTCACCAGAACAGAATGACCAGAGCCTTCAACAAAAGAGTCAGGCCGAGACAGTTCACACCGGGACAGTTGGTGTTAAAGAAAGTTTTTCCGCGTCAAGATGAAGCCAAGGGGAAACTCTCTCCCAACTGGAAAGGCCCATACATGGTTCACCGGGTTTTAACAGGGGGAGCCCTCATACTTGCAGAAATGAACGGAGAAGTTTGGCCAAAGCCAATTAATTCAGATACAGTCAAGCATTACTATGTGTAATTGTCATGCCTTCCCTATATGATGTGAATGAACTACGTCTAACTTGATTCCCGTTTAAGAGGGGATACGTAGGTAGCCTTATGGGTTCGGTCACAATTCAATAAAATTTTCATTCCCCCCCTCCCGCCCCGCCCACCGTACCGTA
>NW_017670872.1:276817-298853 GCF_001879085.1 Nicotiana attenuata
CCCCCCCCCCCCCCCCCCCCCGCAATTGGAAACTGGGGCAGAATTTTGAGGAGGATCCTCAAAATTCCGAAGTAATTTCAGCCGAACATCGCAAGTAGCCGTCAGAAGCATCAACCCGTTAAACTAGGCAGAATTTACAGGAGGACCCTCAAAATTTCGTAGCAAGAGAGGTCGCAATGTCTTGAGCCGCGTCACAGTCGTCGGTTCATCTAAAAGTTTTTTCTTAAATATATACTTATGTCATATTTTTACAAATTCATGCATGTTTATTATCGAAATCGCCTTGTTCAGCAACGCTACCCCCAATGATACATACCGTATCACCAGACAAAGCCGAACGGGTCAAACAGAGCCAGCGGGGATGCGAACTAACCTTCCCCCTCTATAAAACTCACGAGTTTTCTTTGAATGCAGACACCTGGATTGCGAAAGCATCTGGCTTACTATACACTCACGTTGTTCATGAATACGACTCTCAGAATTGTTGCATTTACCAGCATTTGCTATCCACGCACGCCGGTGATATTCCCTATACCGCAATGTCCCCAGCAGTCACAATGGTGCAACCTGCTATCAACTAAGAAAACTCTATTGCCATTTTCCATTTTATTGGTATTTCTGCATTGCATAAGGCTACCATTCTGCCTTCCGAGACTAAACACTGTCTCCATCTGCATTTTTTCTGCATTGCATAAGGCTACCATTCTGCCTTCCGAGACTAAACACTGTCTCCATCTGCATTTTTCTGCATTGCATAAGGCTACCATTTTACCTTCCGAGACTAAACGCTGTCTCCATCTGCATTTTTTCTGCATTGCATAAGGCTACCTTTCAGCCTTCCGAGACTAAACACTGTCTCCATCTGCATTTTTCTGCATTGCATAAGGCTACCATTATGCCTTCCGAGACTAAACACTGTCTCTATCTGCATTTTTTTCTACATTGCATAAGGCTACCTTTCTGCCTTCCGAGACTAAACACCGTCTCCATCTGCATTTTTCTGCATTGCATAAGGCTACCATTCTGCCTTCCGAGACTAAACACTGTCTCCCTCTGCATCTGTATGGCTGAAAGATCGCCACTTTATTTATGCTTGCATGGCTGAAAGATCGCCACTTTATTTACGTTTGCATGGCTGAAAGATCGCCACTTTATTTATGCTTGCATAGCTGAAAGATCGCCACTTTATTTACGTTTGCATGGCTGAAAGATCGCCACCTTATTTCTGCTTGCATGGCTGAAAGATCGCCACTTTATTTATGTTTGCATGGCTGAAAGATCGCCACCTTATTTACGCTTGCATGGCTGAAAGATCGCCACCTTATTTACGCTTGCATGGCTGAATGATCGCCTCCTTATTTATGCTTGCATGGCTGAAAGATCGCTACTTCATTTACATTTGCATGGCTGAAAGATGGCCACTTCATTTACATTTGCATGGCTGAAAGATCGCCACCTATTGCATCTCATGGGATGAAAGATCGCCAAACACTGCATCTCATGGGCTGAAATTTTGCCAAATTATCCGAGGGCGTCATTGTTCAGAGGCACAATTTGCATAGCCCGAGATGCCATGGCCCGATGATCCCTTTAATCTTTTGCATATCATTATTCAAAGGCATCATGGTTCGGAGGAATCATTCTCATAGCCCGAGAGCATCATTTCATGGCCTGCGAATCCTTTATTATTATACGCTTCATGGCCCAGGACATCATGGTCTAAGGACGTCATCCCAACCGTCCAACGACAGCATTCATGGTCCGACGGGAATGTGCATCATGTTTAAATTTACGCACCGTATATGCTTGTATTGTTTATTTGCAGGTAAACCGGCAAGCAACGGCCATCTCAGCAGGATCAATCCCGCTCCAGTTCCCGCAGCTCTATCAGACCTTAACCATTCACACCGTCCTGAATATTGCGTCGGTTCTTGGAAAGTCTCCATCGGCATATTCCGCCGACGGATCCTGAACTACATATGGCCTGATTCCTGTAAGACCAGGGATATGTAGGTAGCTCAGAAGCCAGAGCACGGCCAAACCTCTTCAAACCGTTTCGCCAGGTCAAAATTGGCCATCATATCTTTACCCGACAACTCTTTCATCCTTCCCGGGTAAAGAGGGGCAGCTGTTGATACCCAATTTTCCCTAAATACTTTAATATGCAAAATACTTTCAAAATAGCATATGTATGCATATAGGTATGTCCAAATGTTTTATTATTTTCCCATAATTTTTAAAGATTTTTAAATCAATTTATTGCTCCATTTTATCCAGAAAAACCCAATAATTATTCCCAAAAATTATCATTTTGGTGATTTACTTATTTAACTCTCGTATTTATACTAAAATATAGCTAAGATAATTTTTTGCATATTTTTACAAATTTATTTGGTATTTTTAAAGCTAAATAGCATATGGTTGCAATATTAGCCTCTTTTAGATTTAATTACATTTATGTCTATAAAATTAGGTCCGATATTTTAAATTTGATAATTATGTATTATTAATCATTTTAGTACCTTTAATTTATTTCCAGAAATTACTTTACTATTTTTTATAAAATAAATAAGGGAAATGTGGCTATTTAAAATATAGCCCAATTGTGTCTCAATTGTGGCCTGATTTGAACCCCAATTTTAAACCCAATTACCCAACCCAAATCCTAATCATACCCGACCCACAACCCAATTAAAACAACCCACCAGGATCCCCTACCTACCCATTCAATCCAGGCCGTTGATCAAAATGATCAACGGCCACCATTAACCCTTTCCATAATTAATCCCAAACAACCCCTAAACCCTATCATTTATCTCATCCAGCCGCCTCTGAATTCCTTTGTTCTCTCAATTCTCTCTCGACCCTCTCTCAAACCCTAGCCGCCTCCCTAAACTACCACCTGAAAACCCCTAAATCCATGGCTTCTAAAGCCATTGGAGGCGTGTATCCACCTCCCTTGGCTTCTATGCGTTCGAGTACTATGGTTTCAAGGCCAAACCTTGAAGAAGCTTGGCCCAGACTTTGGTCAATCTCAGTTTTTGTGGCTGTCTCCGGTCATCTTCGACTTTGCTTCGGCCAGCCATGGCTATTCAAGCCTGATTCTTGACTCGTCCTGCTTAGATCGACGATTGTCCAAGCCTTTCTCACCATCTGGGTTTCTACTGAAACCCTAATCTTTGAGGTTCTTCTGATTTCTTTTATATCTGTCTAGATCCGTGTTTGCTCTAAACTTCTAAACGTTTTTCTCAAGGTTTCTTCTAAAACATTATCTTCAAAACCCCTTATCTTTTCTGATTTAGGGTTTTGTTAAGTTATTTTGAAGCTTTCTCTGATTTTTGTACGTGTTCTACTGTGTTTCCTTATGTCGTTCTTTTACTTAAGTTGCATGTTGAGGGCCTTAACCTTTTGAGATTTCTGAATTTATTTTGTTAGTATTTCTGTCTGATTTACTTGTTTTTCATCTCTATACTCGATTGATGGTGAAAACCCTAAAATTTGGGGTTCATTCGAGTTCTGAGACTATTTGCTATGTGATTTACTTGTTCGTCATGCTCTGAATTCGATTGGTTTCAAAACCCTAATTTACTTTGGACCTATTCGAGTTTCTGAAGTTTCTTCATCTGTTGCTCGACTGAATTTCGAAATCTTTTGTTTCAACCTCTGTTTCTTTATGTGATTTTGACTTCCTGCTACCATTGAAACTCTACTATAAGGTCTTTTCACTTGATCCCTTTGCATGCTTCTGATACTCTCTTTTCTCTATTACTGAGTTGGTGAAATCGACCTATGTGACTACCATATTTCGATAGTTCATTAGCTAATGACTTTGTGTTTGCCATTGCATGATGCTTTCTTTGCACGAGTTCAGCCTCGCATGCCTAATGTTTATGCACTCGTTTATATGCTAAATTTCCCTCTAAAACGACCTTCAATTGTGGACTGATTTCAAACCTCCTTGTGTAATTTTGATTGCACTCGTGTAATTGATTTTTTCTTTATTTTACTGATTTCCCTGTTTCTTGGATTGATTGGAAAACTTCCCTTTAGACTTTCGATTCTCCTGTCCTTAGTTTGGCTTATTTGTTTATTCATGGGAACCCATGTTACTCTCTCCCAAATCAATAGTTTAGAATCCCTGACTCCTTGATTTACTGGGAGCTGATTGTCTCCATATTTTGCAAATCTATTGTGTTTTCTACCTTATTTGGTTAACCGAGTACCTACACTGATTCTGCAATAGTTATTTCCTTAATTGGACCCCTATGGACTTACCCCTAATTGTCTATTCTATACATAGTGTTCTACTTGATTTTTTTCCTTAAATGTTTTCTGCTCATTACCGTTTAATTTCAACTCCTTAATTAAATGAAGTGTTATACTGATTTGATTTAATTGATACATAGTTCCATAATTACTACTAAACTGTGATTCTTGCCTTACTTTCTACCTATTTTCAAACTATAAATACCTGGCTTTTTCATTAACACAGACACGAACACTCCTAATTTCTGAACTCACACTCATACTCAAAATATTCTCTCTTGCTACTTGTACTGTGGCCTATCTTCAAAGTCCTGCTACCTGCCTTTACTGTATTTTGCTTCTTTGAGCTGGTATGTTCTGATTAAGATTTCAGCATCACAACATATGTTTACTTAATACTTTTGCCTTCTTGTCTGCCTACTGCTTGTATTTAATCCAGTATTTACTTTAGCATGTTGTAATTTCCTTCTGCCTGTTCTGAATCTATTGTGAATCCTAAATCCCCCCACCCCAATGTGTTCAATGCTTATGGTTTGTTTGAGGCATGACAGTATTGAATATTACTGGCCATGACTCAAGCTTGATCCCCTGAGATCCTAACCTCTATGTTTCTCTAGTATTGTGTGTTCTGGTAGGCTTCTAGGCATGCCAGCATCTTCTATTGCTGCGCATGCCCAAAGCTGACCCTTGCCTAAAGTACATAGGCTCTTTGGCGATTTCCCAACCCCTGAACCCCTTTGTATGAAATAACCAACTTGTTTATAGCTGTTTCACAACACCTCTTTCCCTCTACTTTACTTCCTTAGTTCTTCAACTCTGTTTCTTCACTTGCACTCTCTCTTAGACTTACGTTCTGGCCCCCCTCTTGTGAGCCTTGCCTTGGGACCTATGAGCTCCCTCTGAACTTGGACACTTGAGGGCTGGCCCTTTCACATTGCACTTGTCCCTATTCTGGTGATACAATTTGGGTGTGAGCACTGCCCGGAGTCCCATTGAGGCTCTTAGGGAACTCTGACACACTCAAATTGGAGAAAGGCTTTAGATCAATGGTCTTTGAGTTGGTCTATCTCATAACTCAGAGAGGAAGTCAAGAATCAGGCTTCCTCTGGTTGTAATTTTCTTTGTACTTTTCTGATGTAATTTATTATTATGGTTTGTAATAAGTTGTAATAAACATTTGGGGGCTGCCTAGTGAAAAAGGGTGGGTAACTATGCATGTAAGGGCAGAAACCATGCCTATAGGGTGTTTCAACTTCTGCATATTCAAAATTCACCTAGAAATTATGCCTATAGGACTGTTATAATTCTGCATATTCAACTTCACCTAGAAATTATGCCTATAGTATTGTTATAATTCTGCATATTCAAACTTCACCTAGAAATCATGCCTATTGGATTGTTCTTATTTCATTATGCATAATTCAAACTGATACCCTGCCTATAAGGTTTTAAATAAGTTTCTGCATTCAGATACCAAGTCTATAAGGTTTTCTGCATTTCGACACCACGTCTATAAGCGTCTAAAATCAGCAACGTGTAGAAAACATGCCTATAGGAGTTTCTAAATGAATCTAATTCGCTTCACTCAATGTTAGATATAAAATCAGTAATAATCTATACTATCACCTGCAAAGCCTGAAACCAATTTATTTAGTTTTTGTACATTCTGCATCTCTTTTAATAATCTAAATCCCTTACTTAACAAGTTTTATAAATATGCATATAGGACTTCGGACAATTCACTTCGAGTTTTACTGTCTTATCACCTTCTGAATTCAGTAGACACCATGCCTATAGGATCCTCGTCTAAACACTTAGGCAAGCCCTAGAGTAATAACTGTAAATTGAACCCACTTCTGTTAATTATTACAACCAGCAGGCAGGCCTGATTCGGACTTCTTATCTGGGTTATGTAATAAACCAATATGTTTCAAAACTCCCTCGTCTTTGGTATTTCAATCAGACCTAAACAGTATGTGCAAGTCATGCTAATTATATGCTTTCTTTGTTTAAGGAGGTATATATGAGCCTTTGTTTGTTTCTATGTGTTTTCCCAAAATATGCAATATGTGTTTTTGTATGTCGCCTTAGAGTTTTTACCTTTGAAACTCCAAATAAGCCTAATATCCTTCCCTTTTTAGGTTTAGTAATCCTAAGTGCCTCCGGGACTGATAGGAGTGGGACGGATAATAGCATGCAATAAGTAATCGATACCAATCCGCGCTTTAAATACCTGAATGGGGTGGGATGGGTAGATATGGATATGATGACCACACGATAATGTCACGTGTAGCCCCTCATTGAGGAGTGATTACCGGATATTGTGTGGGGTGATCCATATTTTTAATAAACCTAGGACCCCTCCTTTTTCTTTTATTCTTTATTTTTTTCAGCATTAAAAATCAGCTTTTGTAATTGTTCTTTCAAACCATTATATGTTGAAATCCCCTCTTATTTGAGCCTTATATGCCTATATGTTAATTGTACCTCAATTCATAATAATTGTCTGGCCGGGAACCACACTAGTGGATTCTGAGGGGTGCCTAACACCTTCCCCTTAGAATAATTTCAAGCCCTTATCCAATCTCTGGTTATCCAAATCAAACTCTTCTGGTGTCCTAATGCACCCTAATCATTAGGTGGCGAATCTTCAAATGCAAACCCAGTTCCCTAAAGGAATGAGTTGTGCCTCCAAATGTCATAAACCCAATTTTTGCGGAGGAAAAGGGGGCGCGATAGTACCGCAGAAGCGGGGCATTGGACCGCAGATGCGGAAAGGCCTTGGCAGACATATATGTTATTTCATTTCGCGAGTTTGGGTTATTTCACCATTTTTGACTTCGACCTTGCAGCTTTTTGGGCGATTCTGAAGAGAGAAATCAAGAGACTTCGTTAAGGTAAGGATTTTTGGACCAAAAACACATTTCTATGGTAGTATTTCATGGATTAAGGCTGTAATTAAAAGGATTAAAGGGCTAAAAATAGAGGATTAGGGCTTGAGTTTAAGAGGCCTTTAAATGAAAATTTGAGGGGTCATTTGGACTCTGATTTTGGTATTCTTGATATGTATGAACTCGTGGGGAGATAAGGAATCCGTTGATGTGAAAATTTCTGAGTTTTGAGAAGTTGGCCCGGGGCTCGGGTATTGCTAATTTCGGGATTTGTGCCCTTTATTGATTGTTTTCACTTGGGCTTTGTTCCCTTGGCATATTTTGACGTCCTCGCTCTGATTTGGATAGCTTTGACGCACGTGGAGGCCTTTTTGAGGGGCAAAGGCGTCGCGAGCTAGAGATTTAGCCGGTTCGAGGTGAGTAATGATTGTAAATGATTTCCAGAGGGTTTGAAACCCCGGACTGCACATCGTAGTGCTATGTTGAGGTGAGACACACACTTGTTGACGAGCGTGAGGTCGTACACTATTGGGGATTGTGACTTGGTCCGTTCCGGTTGATGATTTTACCGTGTATTTGACTGTAACTTATTTGCTATCACTATGATTTGGGCTGAATGCCATATTTGGGCTTCGTGCCAACTACTTGAACCCTTCGGGGCTTTTATTTGATATTTCCTCACTGTTTTGCCTTACTATTTGAATTCAGTCAGGTTAATTTCCATTGTTTTACTACTCAACCATTTTTACTCAATTTTGAGACTTAAATGATATTTTAAATGATGTTTTGGGCTGAGAAACACTGTTTTACTATTGCCCGAGGGGCTTGTGAGTATTTTTGACTGAGTAAGGCCGAGGGCCTATGTTGTGAGGAGACAGTGATACTGATGTGAGGCCTAGGGCCCGAGATATATACGCCATAAGGTGGCTTGAGTGAAATGAGGCCGAGGGCCTAGATTTGATGCCACGAGATGGCTTGTTATTGCGCTTGGGCCGTAAGGGGCCTCTCCAGGAGTCTGCACTCTCCCAGTGAGAGCGGGTACCCAGTGTGATGTGAGATTGAGCCTGAGGGGCTGTTATTGTTCTGAGATATTGTCCGAGGGGCGGATGTGGTGATACTGTGCCCGAGGGGCGAGCTTCTATTTATTTATTGTACCTTAATTGTCTTTCAATTACCTGTTTACTTGTTGAAAGAGAATTTTACATGTCTTTTCACTGGTTTACTGTTTTTAAATGATCTTTACTACTTCATGATAGACTGCTTTGTGCCTTACGTGTTTTCTTACTTTCAGTCATTATTTACATTTGTTACTCACTGAGTTGGAGTACTCACTTTACTCCCTGCACCCTGTGTGCAAATTCAGGCGTAGCTGGTCCCGCTCCCGAGTGCTGATTCATTCCAGCTTCAGGGGGATCTTCGAGGAGTGTTTAGGTAACTGTTGGCGTTTCGCAGCTTGGAGCTCCTCTCTATCTATTTCTTTTACAGTCTTAGTTCAGTAATTCAAACTCTATAGTTACCTTTGAGGATTTGGTACTGTTAGATGCTCGTGACTTGTGACACCCCAGTTAGGGTTGTGTTGGGTTATGTTTCCGCACTTCATTGACATTATTCGCTACTTAATACTATTAAATCATGTTTTAGACTGTTTTATGTTGTTTAACTGCTTAAAAAGGCAAATTGGGTTTAGTTGGCTGGCCTTGTCTTTACGAGAGGCGCCATCACGACCGGGTTGGGATTTAGGGTCATGACAAGTTGGTATTAGAGCCTAGGTTACATAGGTCTCACGAGTCATGAGCAGTTTTAGTAGAGTCTCACGGATCGGTACGGAGACGTCTGGATTTATCCTCTAGAGGCTGCAGAACCTTTAGGAAAAAGCTTCACATTCTTGAAATTCTTATCGTGCGAGTTTGTTGATCCGAGTACTAAACTTCTGTTGTTCTATTCTCTCACAGATGGTGAGGACACGCGCTAGCGGACAGGGTGGACGACCACCTGTGCCACCAGCTGCGGCCACCAGAGGCCGAGGACGCGGTCGTGGTCGTGGTAGAGGTAGAGCAGCGGGGGTAGCACCTGCAGATCCTCCAGCTGCCCCTGTTCAGGACCAGGTCCCAGCTGTGGACCCTCCAACAGCACCAGCTCAGGCACCAGCTGTGCCTATTATGATTCCGAGTCTTCAGGAGGCCTTGGCTCAGATCTTATCAGTTTACACTGGCCTAGCTCAGGCAGTTTCAGCCACTACAGCAGCAGCTACTTCACAGGCTGGGAGAGGCAGTCAGACTCTCGCCGCCCGCACACCTGAGCAGGTCGTGCAGGGACTTCAGACGCCGGGGGAATATCCAGCCCAACCCATCGCAGCTTCTTAGGACTATGCAGTTTCTGTCATGCTAGAGGATGAGCAGCATAGGTTGGAGAGATTTGGGAGACTTCAGCGTCCGACCTTCAGTGGAGCAGAGGGCGAGGATGCCTAGGGCTTTTTAGACAAATCTCAGAGGATGCTTCGCACACCCGGTATTCTGGAGACCGGCAGGGTCGCTTTCACTACTTATCAGTTTTCAGGACCTGTTTTTACTTGGTGGGAGGATTTTAAGAGGCGTAGGCCTGTTGGTGCAGCACCCCTATCCTGGCAGCAGTTCTCCGTTCTCTTTCTGGAGAAGTATGTACCGCAGTCTCGTAGAGAGGAGCTACGTCAGTTTGAGTGGTTGCGTCAGGGGGAGATGACCGTGTCACAGTATGAGTTGAGGTTCTCTAAGTTGGCTCGTCATGCCATCTGGTTGGTCCCGACAGATCGAGAGAGGATTATGAGATTTGTCGATGGTCTTACTTATCAGCTCCGTATCGTATGATCAGGGAGAGGGTGACTGGTGCTACATTCGAGGAGGTTGTGGATATTGCCAGAGAGATTGAGTCTGTCCATCGCTAGGAGCGAGAGGAGAGGGAGGCCAAGAGGCCTCGAGGATCTGGTAGCTACAGTGGTGGTCCTTCGAGGGGCCAGTTCCAGCACGACAGTGGCCGACAGTTCCGTCAGGGTCAGTCTGATCGCTCAGGTTATCGAGGAGCATCATCGGGTCATGGTTCCCACAGTTTACACTAGGGCCATTCTTCACTTAGTGCCTTCCCAGCTCTGAGCTCATCCCGTGCTCTATCTGTTCAGGGCTCTTCTACGCCGAGTGCATCTGCTGGTCACTATGGTGCGAGGGGTTCCCATCAGTCCCTTTCTCCAGTACCTAGGAGTTGTTATGAGTGTGGCGAGATGGGCCACATATGGAGGCAGTATCCCCGTCGTGTTGCTTGTTCATCCCAGCAGAGGGGTCAGTCATCAGCTTCAGCGCCAGTTGCTCCACCACCACCCGTCTAGCCAGCTAGGGGTGGGGATCAGTCAGCCAGGGGTCGCCCCAGAGGGGGAGGTCGATCAGGGGGCTGTCATGCCCGTTTCCATTGCTTCTGATGCTGTCATTATAGGTATTATTTCAGTCTGCCACAGAGATGCCTCTGTACTATTTGATCCTGGTTCTACCTATTCTATGTGTCATCATACTTTGCTCACTATTTGGGTACTCCTCGTGAGTTTCTTGCTTTACCTGTTCATGTATATACCCCGGTGGGTGATACTGTTGTTGTATACCGTGTGTACCGGTCGTGTGTGGTGACTATTGGGGGTCTGGAGACCCGAGTTGATATTTTATTATTGAGTATGGTGGATTTCGATGTCATTTTGGGCATGGATTGGCTATCTCCGTATCGCGCTATTCTAGATTGTCATGCCAAGACAGTCACGTTGGCTATTCCGGGTGTGCCACGGATTGAGTGGCGAGGTGTGACTGATTATGTTCCTAGCAGAGTGATTTATTTCTTGAAAGCCCAGCGTATGGTTAGGAAGGGTTGTCTTTCGTGTCTTGCCTTTGTGAGGGATGTTGGAGCTGAGACTCCCAGTGTGAGGGATTTCCCTAATGTATTTCCTGTAGACCTGCCGGGCATGCCACCGGACAGGGATATTGATTTTGGTATTGACCTGGTACCGGGCACTCAGCCCATCTCTATTCCGCCGTATCGTATGGCACCATCGGAGTTGAAGGAGTTAAAGGAGCAACTTCAGGAACTCCTAGATAAGGGGTTCATTCGGCCTAGTGTGTCACCTTGGGGTGCGCCAGTTCTGTTTGTGAAGAAAAAGGATGGCACTATGAGAATGTGCATTGATTATAGGCAATTGAACAAGGTAACAGTTAAGAACAAGTATCCCTTGCCTCGCATGGATGATTTATTCGACCAGCTTCAGGGAGCGAGGGTATTCTCCAAGATTGATCTTCGTTCGGGTTATCACCAGTTGAAGATCAGGGATTCGAATATTCTTAAGACGGCCTTCAGGACCAGATATGGTCATTATGAGTTCCTGGTTATGTCTTTTGGGATGACCAATGCCCCAGCAGCATTCGTGCATTTGATGAACAGCGTGTTCCGGTCTTATCTTGACTCATTTGTCATAGTTTTCATTGATGATATCCTTATATATTCGCGTAGTCCGGAGGAGCACGCGGAGCATTTGAGGGTTATATTGTAGAGATTGAGGGATGAGAAGCTTTAGGAAAAGTTCTCCAAGTGTGAGTTTTGGCTCAGTTCAGTGGCATTCTTGGGACACGTGGTGTCCAGTGAGGGTATTCAGGTTTATCGAAAGAAGATAGAGGAGTTGGCCCAGACCGTCCTCAGCCACAGAGATTCGTAGTTTTCTTGGTTTGGTAGGCTATTATCGCCGGTTTGTTCAGGGATTCTCATCTATCGCATCGCCCTTGACCAAGTTGACTCAAAAGGGTGTTTCATTTGTATAGTCGGACGAGTCTGAGGAGAGCTTTCAGAAGCTCAAGACAGCTTTGACCACAGCTTCAGTGTTGGTTTTGCCATCAGCTTTAGGTTCATATACCGTGTATTGTGATGCTTCGAGAGTAGGTATTGGTTGTGTGTTGATGCAGGAGGGTAGAGTTATTGCCTATGCTTCTCGTCAGTTGAAGCCCCATGAGAAGAACTACCCCGTTCATGATTTGGAGTTGGCTGCTATAGTTCACGCGTTGAAGATTTGGAGGCATTACTTGTATGGCGTATCTTGTGAGGTATTCACTAATCATCGCAGTCTTCAACATTTGTTCAAGCAAAAGGATTAATTTGAGGCAGCGGAGATGGTTGGAGTTACTTAAGGATTATGACATCACTATATTGTACCATCTGGGAAAGGCCAATGTGGTGGCCGATGTTTTGAGCCGAAAGGCAGTGTGTATGGGGAGTTTGGCATACCTTCCAGTTGGGGAGAGACCTCTTGCGGTTGATGTTCAGGCTTTGGCCAATCGGTTCGTGAGGTTGGATATTTCGGAGCCCAGTCGGATATTGGCTTGTGTGGTTTCTCGGTCTTCCCTATATGAGCGCATTAGAGAATGCCAGTATGATGATTCACATTTGCTCGTACTTAGGGACAGAGTTCAGCATGATAATGACAGAGATGTGTCTATTGGAGATGATGGAGTATTGAGGATGCAGGGCCGGATTTGTGTGCCCGATGTAGATGGGCTTCGGGAGCTGATTCTGGAGGAGGCCCATAGCTCGCGGTATTCTATTCATCCAGGAGCCGCAAAGATGTATCAGGATCTGAGACAGCATTACTGGTGGCGGAGAATGAAGAAAGATATTGTGGGATTTGCAGCTCGGTGTCTCAATTGTCAGCAGGTGAAATATGAGCATTGGAGACCGGGTGGCTTGCTTCAGCGGATGGATATTCCAGAGTGGAAGTGGGAGCGGATCACTATGGATTTTGTAGTTGGGCTTCCACGAACTTCGAGGAAGTTTGATGCTATTTGGGTGATTATGGATAGGCTGACCAAGTCCGCGCACTTCATTCCTATCTGTACTACTTATTCTTCCGAGCGGTTAGCAGAGATATATATCCGAGAGATTGTTCGGTTGCATGGTGTCCCAGTTTCCATTATTTCAGATCGGGGCACCCAGTTTACTTCCCAGTTCTGGAAGTCTGTTCAGCGAGAGTTGGGTACCAGGTACAGTTGAGCACAACTTTCCACCCTCAGACGGACGGGCAGTCCGAGCGCACCATTCAGATATTAGAGGATATGCTATGCGTTTGTGTTATTGATTTCGGAGGGTCATGGGATCAGTTTCTACTGCTTGCAGAGTTTGCCTATAACAACAGCTACCAGTCGAGCATCCAGGTGGCTCCATGTGAGGCTTTGTACGGGAGGCGGTGTAGATCTCCAGTTTGTTGGTTTGAGCCCGGTGAGGCTAGGCTATTGGGGACAGATTTGGTTCAGGATGCTCTAGATAAAGTGAACGTAATTCAGGAGAGACTTCGTACATCGCAGTCAAGGCAACAGAGTTATGCTGACTGGAAGGTTCGAGATGTGTCCTACATGGTCGGTGAGAAGGTTCTGTTGAAGGTCTCGCCCACAAAAGGTGTTATGAGATTTGGAAAGAAAGGGAAGTTGAGTCCGCGGTTCATTAGGCCTTTTGAGGTACTTCAGAGGATTGGGGAGGTGGCTTATAAGCTTGCTTTGCCACCCAGCTTGTCGAGTGTGCACCCAGTGTTCCATGTTTCTATGCTCCAGAAGTACATTGGAGATCTGTCTCATGTTCTGGATTTCAGCACGGTTCAGTTGGAGGGTGATTTGACATATGATGTGGAGCCAGCAGCTATTTTGGAGCGTCAGGTTCGGAAGTTGAGATCAAAAGATATAGCTTCGGTGAAGGTGTAGTAGAGAGTTCGGCCCGTGGAGGAGGCTACCTGGGAGACCGAGCGGAAGATGCAGAGCAGATATCCTCACCTGTTTGAGGCTTCAGGTATGTTTCTTGACTCGTTCGAGGACGAACGTTTATTTAAGTTGGGGAGAATGTGACGACCCGGACGGTTGTCTCATGAGTTACCGCTCTGTTTCCCCCATTTTTGCTTCTTCATGCCTTGTTATCCGTGTTTTGAGGTATCGGGTTGGTCGGACTGGATTCAGATTGGTTTTGGTGAAGTTTGAGACACTTAGTCTCTTTTAGGAAGGCTTAAGTTGGAAAAGTCAACCGGATGTTGACTTATGTGTTAGAGGGCTCGGATGTGAGTTCCGATAGTTCGGGGAGCTTCGGGAGGTGATTTATGACTTAGGAGTGTGAACGGAATGCGTTTTGGAGGTCCGGAGTAGATTTAGGCTTGAATTGGCAAAGTTGATATTTTGGCGATTTCCGGTTGGTAGGCGAGATTTTGATATAGGGGTCGGAGTGGAATTCCGAGAGTTGCAGTAGCTTCGTTCTGTGATTTGGGATGTGTATGCAAAATTTCAGGTTATTCGGACGTGGTTTTGTTGGGTTTTTGATCAAAAGCGGAATTTGGAAGATTTTTAGAAGCTTAGGCTTGAATCTGATGTGTTTTGGTTGAATTGATGTTGTTTGAAGTGTTTTGATGATTGGAACAAGTTTGAATAATATTTTAGGATGTGTTGGTGCTTTTGGTTGAGGTCCCGGGGGGCCTCGGGGTGATTTCGGGTGGTTAACGGAGAAGTTGGATGTTTGTGAAAGCTGCAGATTTTCTGCTTCTGGTATTTCCGCACCTGCGGAATTGGGACCGCAGGTGCGATGCCGCAGGTGCGAGGGAGGAAGCCGCAGATGCGAAATTGGGGCTGGCGAGCAGTTTCTAAAGAAGCGGTCAAGATGGCCGCATCTGCGGTATCGCAGATGCGATTTTGGGCCTTAAGTGAAAAACCGCAGAAGCGGTGGTTTGGCCGCAAATGCGGTACCGCAGAAGCGGGGCATTGGACCGCAGATGCGGAAAGGCTTGGGCAGACATGTATGTTATTTCATTTCGCGAGTTTGGGTTATTTAACCATTTTTGACTTTGACCTTGGAGCTTTTTGGGCGATTCTGAAGAGAGAAATCAAGAGACTTCGTTAAGGTAAGGATTTTTGGACCAAAAACACATTTCTATGGTAGTATTTCTTGGATTAAGGCTGTAATTAAAAGGATTAAAGGGCTAAAAATTGAGGATTAGGGCTTGAGTTTAAGAGGCCTTTAAATGAGAATTTGAGGGGTCATTTGGACTCCGATTTTGGTATTCTTGATATGTATGAACTCGTGGGGGAGATAAGGAATCCGTTGGTGTGAAAATTTCTGAGCTTCGAGAAGTGGGCTCGGCGCTCGAGTTTTGCTAATTTCGGGATTTGTGCCCTTTATTGATTGTTTTCGCTCGGGCTTTGATATTGTTTTACGTCCTCGCTCTAATTTTGGATAGGTTCGACGCACGTGGAGGCCGATTCGAGAGGCAAAGGCGTCGCGAGCTAGATACTTAGCCAGTTCGAGGTGAAAATAATTGTAAATGATGTCCTGAGGGTTTGAAACCCCGGATTGCACATCGTAGTGTTATGTTGATGTGAGACACACGCTTGTTGACGAGCGTGGGGTCGTACACTATTGGGGATTGTGACTTGGTCTGTCCCGGTTGATGATTTTTACCGTGTATTTGACTTAAACGTATTTGCTATCACTATGATTCAGGCTGAATGCCACATTTGGGCTTCGTGCCAACTACTTGAACCCTTCGGGGCTTTTATTTGATATTTCCTCACTGTTTTGACTTACTATTTGAAATCAGTCAGGTTAATTTACACTGTTTTACTACTCAGGAATTTTTACTCGATTTTGAGACTTAAATGATATTTCAAATGATGTTTTGGGCTAAGAAACACTGTTTTACTATTGCCCGAGGGGCTTGTGAGTATTTTTGACTGAGTAAGGCCGAGGGCCTATGTTGTGAGGAGATACTGATACTGATGTGAGGCCGAGGGCCCGAGATATGTACGTCACGAGGTGGCTTGAGTGATATGAGGCCGAGGGCCTAGATTTGATGCCACGATATGGCTTGTTATTGCCCTTGGGCCGTAAGGGGCCCCTCCAGGGTCTGCACACCCCTAGTGAGCGCGGGTACCCAGTGTGATGTGAGATGGAGCCCGAGGGGCTGTTATTGTTTTGAGATGTTGTCCGAGGGGCGGATGTGGTGATACTGTGCCCGAGGGGCGAGCTTCTATTTATTTACTATACCTTAATTGTCTGTCAATTACCTGTTTACTCGTTGAAAAAGGATTTTACCTATCTTTTCATTGGTTTACTGTTTTTAAATGATCTTTACTGCTTCATTACAGATTGCTTTGTGCCTTACATGTTTTCTTACTTTCAGTCATTATTTACATTTGTTACTCACTGAGTTGGAGTACTCACTTTACTCCCTGCACCCTGTGTGCAGATTCAAGCGTAGCTGGTCCTGCTCCCGAGTGCTGATTCATTCCAGCTTCAGGTGGATCTTCGAGGAGTCTTTAGGTAGCTGTTGTCGTTTCGTAGCCTGGAGCTCCTCTCTATCTATTTTTTTTACAGTCTTAGTTCAGTAATTCAAACTCTGTAGTTACCTTTGAGGATTTGGTACTGTTAGATGCTCGTGAGTTGTGACACCCCACTTAGGGCTGTGTTGGGTTATGTTTCCGCACTTCATTGACATTATTCGCTACTTAATACTGTTAAATCATGTTTTAGACTGTTTTATGTTGTTTAACTGCTTAAAAAGGTAAATTGGGTTTAGTTGGCTGGCCTTGTCTTCACGAGAGGCGCCATCACGACCGGGTTGGGATTTAGGGTCGTGACATAACTTTTGATTTAGTGTGTGCTCTTTTTTCTCTATTGTTTATCAATGTTTTGTGTGTGCTATGTGTTTCTGTGCTTTCTACGTGCATGATTGAATGTATTGGTTGAAGGGTTAGCCAGTTAGGTGGAAACTTTTCGTGATTGAGAGATGGTTTTGTGGGTGAGGTTATAGTATAGCAGATGAATGAAGAATCACGTGCGATGCTTGGAGTTGTGCATTTAGTCTTATATCAGTTCTTAATTTGAATTCACAAAAGGGTAAAAGAAAAATGGTTTGATTGTGGAACATCAGAAGTCTAGAAGCTACTCCGATAATAGGAAAAAAGTTAGGCCGAATGGTATTTTCTTTTGTTAGTTGATATGGATGGATTCATTCTCTTTTGACAAGTATTTTATACATGAATGACTAGCAACAAGGCTATGTTGGAATATTGAACAAATTACAAGCTTCTATTATTTATAACAGAGTATATAAGGAGTTAAAAATGAATAACATTTGCATTTGCCATGTTGTCCAAGAAGATAGCAAAAGTATGCAAATGAACTTAAGACTAAGTATATTTTCTTGTTTGTCTTCTAAAATTCTGGCATTTCTCTCTTGCCAGGTAATCCACCAAATAGTTGCCGGGATGGCATACCATAATCTTGTGTGAGTACTTATCAGTCTTCTGATAATCTACCCCCGTAGAAGTTCCAAAAGAGTTCTAGGCTGCGATGAGCCAAAAGGTTATCTCTTATTTAAGAAGTCAAATTCGTGTTCCGAGGCCTTAAAAACCTCCTTTTGTCTTTTCTCGATTTGCGTGAACAGTCCGGACTTATATCTGGAAAGCCTTTATGTGAAAATTTGAGAAAAATGATAAATTTTGCCTTTAAAATGGAATTAAGTTGACTTCGGTCAATATTTTGGGTAAACGGACCCAGACCCGTGTTTCGACGGTTTCGTAGGGCCCGTAGTAAAATATGGGACTTGGGTGTATGTCAGGAATCGAATTCCGAGGTCCTAGCTCGAGAAAAGAATTTTTAAAGGAAATTATTTGCTGGAAAATATAAGCATTTTTAGAAATGAAAGTGCATGTAATCTTGATAGTATCGGGCCCGTATTTCAGTTTCGAAGCCCGGTACAGGTTTAAAATAATGATTAAGTCGAATCTGTGAAATTTGGTTAGAATCGAAGTTGATTTGGTATAAGTCGGACCCATAGTTGAGAAAATGGAAATTTCAATGTTCTTAAGAATTTCTTGAATTTTGGTGCTAAATTCGTAGTTGTTGATGTTATTTTGATGATTTGATCGCACGAGCAAGTCCGTATAATATTTTTAGACTTGCGAGCATGTTTGGTTTGGAGCCCCGAGGGCTCGAGTGTGTTTTGGATGGGCCACAAAGTTATTAGAACTTAGCAAAAACTCAGCTGATGCATCTGGTTTTTGCACAGGCCTCTGATCTCGCAAACAAGATCAGGCTTCGCAATTGCGAAGTGAGCAGGCCTGGGAAATGCGACAATAGTGTCACAAATGCGAACTAGGCCTGGGTAGGTGTAACGATCCGGCCGGTCGTTTTTAGAATTTACGCCCCGATCCCCTATTAATTGCTTTCCCCAAGTTTATTTCTACTATTTTGATTTGCCGGGACGTTCGATTTTGAGTTCCGGAGAGTTTTAGGACACTTAGTCCCTAAATAAGGGCTTAAGTCTTGGAATTTGACCATAGTCGGAACAGTGTGAAGATGGCCTCAGACTGGAAATTTGATGGTTCCGTTAGCTCCGTTGGGTGATTTCAGGCTTAGGGGCGTGTTCGTATTGTGTTTTGAAGGTTCGTAGCTAATTTAGGCTTGAAATGCAGAAAGTTGAATTTTTGAAGTTTCCGGTTCGATAGTGAGATTTAGATCCGAGGGTCGGAATGGAATTCCGAGAGTTACAGTAGTTCCATTATGTCATTTGGGATGTGTGTGCAACATTTCAGGTCATTCGGATGTGGTTCGGTTGGATTTTTGATCAAAAACATGTTTTTAGAGCTTTTGGAATTCTTAAGCTTGAATCCGATGAAAAAATAGGTGTTCTGATGTTATTTTGGGCGTTCTGAAGGTTGGAACAAGTTTGAGATGATGCTTTAGGATTGGTTGGCAGGTTTGGTTGAGGTCCCGGGGGCCTCGGGGGTGTTTCGGATGCTCAACGGGTCATTTTGGAACTTGTTAGAACTGCAGAAAATCTGGTATCTGGTTTCCTTAATCGCGTTCGCGGCCTTACCTCCGCGTTCGCGGAGTGTATTTTCGGAGGAGGTTTAATTTTTTCTTCGCGATCGCATGATTTGGCTCGCGATCGCGGTAGTCTGCCCCTTCCTTCTTCGCGTTCGCATAGTAGAACTAGGAGTCGGTGGTTCAGTGACCTTTTTCCCTTCGCGCTCGCGCTGGTTTGTCCGCGAACGCGTAAGCCTGCCCTTTCCTTCTTCGCGTTCGCGTGCCCCATCTCGCGTTCACGTAGCCCAGTTCAGGAGCCATCAATTTTTACTCTTCGCGATCGCAAGTCATCTTTTGCGGTCGCGATGAACAAAACACCTGGGCAGAATTTAAAACCCAAAATCGAGGGTTTGGACCATAATTCATATTTTTGGACTTGGGAGCTCGGGGGATTGCGATTTTTGAAGAGATTTTCACCTGGGCGATTTGGGTAAGTGATTCCTACTCGGTTTAGACTAATTGCCATGAATCTACACTTAAATTCATCCTTTAATTTCGAAATTTTGGTGGAAATTGGGGGAAAAGTTCTTAGACCTAGAAGTTGAGTTTTGATTGGGGATTTGACATCAGATTAGGATAATTTTTGTATGGTTAGACTCGTGAGAGTGTGAGGATTCTGAAAATATAAATTTCACTCAATTCCGAGACGTGGGCCCGAGGGGCATTTTGGTCATTTTACCTAATTTTGTGTATTTGCTTAGAATTTAATTATAGAATCATTTACCTGAAGTGTTATTGACATTATGGAATTTAATTGAATAGATTTGGGCCATTTGGAGTCGGATACTCGTGGCAAGAACGTGGTTTTGGGTTGACATTTGAGCCGGTTCGAGGTAAGTGGCTTGTCTAACCTTGTGTGGGGGACCTTTCCCCTTAGGATTGATATTGTGATAATTGAAATGCCTTGTACGTGAGGTGACGAGCGCGTACTTGTGCTAATTGTTGAAAATCCGGTTTTTCATTAAAAATAGCCTTGAATTGTGTTCTTCCTTTTTCTTGCTTACACTACTTGGAAATTTAGCCCGCTGTTAGTTTAGAGAAGCATGTCTAATTGACTAAATTGCTCTACTTGCCTTAAATGCCTTATTTGTATTACGTGAAGTATGCTAGGTTAGAATTATCTATTTTGCCTTGGTACGATGTTGAGCTTAATTGAGTATTTCTTTTTTGCTATTGTTGTGTGTTTTATTTTGGGGCTACGGGAAGGCATCCCGGGAGACCCCTGTACTTATTGATGATCGAGCTGAGGTACGGGATAGCGAGAGATCCCTGGCACATATCTATAGAGGATACTAAGAGATCCTCGGGATACCAAGAGATCCCTGGCATATATTGAGGATACCAAGAGATCCTCGGGATACTTAGAGATCCCCGGTTATCATCCTTGTGATTGTTTTTGCCTCTGTATTAGTCGTAGTTACCTTTATATCCTGTGATACTTTCACTGCTGCACTTAATTATACTGTTCTTATCTACACTGTTGAATTTTTAAGTTCTATTTAATCTCAGTAGGGCCCTGACCTTCCTCGTCACTACCCAACCGAGGTTAGGCTTGGCACTTACTGAGTACCGCTGTGGTGTACTCATGCCCTTCCTGCGCATGTTTTTCATGTGCAGATCTAGGTACTTCGACTCAGTCCTACCACCCCTGAGGCGAGACGACTGCTATAGCGACTTCGAGGTATATCTGCCGCGTCCGCACACCGATGAGTCTCTTTCTATTTTTGCTGTTTAGTATTAGCCCTTCTGTATTTCAGTTCTTATTAGACATTCTGGAGTTAGAGCTATGTAGTACTTCTTAGCTTGTGATTCATGGGTTTCCGGGTCTTGGATTTATGTGTTGTTTTTGAGAATTTAATATAGTGTATGCCGATCGGCACATTTAAACGCTGTTTATTCCTTTGTTCTTGTTTGAAATTGTTTTACTTTCGCAAATTTTGGTTTTTCTTTCGCAAGTTAGGCTTACCTAGTCGTAGAGAATAGGTGCCGTCACGATGGTTCACGGAGGGCGAACCGGGGTCGTGACAAGTTGGTATCAGAGCTCTAGGTTCATAGGAGTCATGAATCACAAGTCAGTTTATTAGAGTCTCGCTGATCGGTATGGAGACGTCTGTACTTATCTACGAGAGGCTATGTAACTGTTCGGAAAAATTCCACTTCATTTGATTTCCTTGTTGTGCGAGATTTTTGATATCACAATTCTAAACTTCTGTCTTCTATTCTCTCACAGATGGTGAGGACACGTGCTACTCGAGATGACCAGGCACCCATGCCCCCTACTGGAGCTGTCAGAGGCCGGGGCCGGGGTAGAGGCCGAGGACACGCTCGTGGTGCAACCAGAGCACCCGTGAGAGCTGCCGCCGAGGTACCACCAGTAGTACCAGCCGGAGTCAAGACACCTGATGCTTCTGCCACTACTACTCCACCACTCCATGAGACCTTAGCACAGTTCATGACTATAAACACCACTCTAGCTCAGGCAGGGTTGCTTCCCCTTGCTGCAGCTACATCCCAGGCCGGGGGAGGAGCACAAACTCCCGCCGCCCGCACTCCTGAGCAGCGAGTGCATATTGATTAGGTTCTAGAGGCTATTCCTGTATAGCCGGTAGCCCCAGCTCAGCCCGATGAGAGGGAATAGCTTCAGAGGAGGAGCAGAAGAGGCTTGAGAGGTTCAAGAAGTATCAGTCTCCGACTTTCAGTAGACTAGCCTCAGAGGATGCCCTTGGATTTCTTATGGAGTGCTACCGCATCCTCCGTACTATGGGCATATCAGGATCGAGCGGGGTTTCCTTCACTACCTTCCAGCTTCGAGGAGCCGCCTATCAGTGGTGGCATGCTTATGAGTTAGACAGTCCGGATGAGGCAGCTTCCCTGACTTGGGCCCAGTTTTCAGATATGTTCACGAGGGAGTATGTCCCCCAGAGTCTTAAGGACGCCTGGCGCGCGGAGTTTGAACATTTGCGCCAGGGTACCATGACCGTCTCAGAGTA